>NW_026728053.1:1051950-1236950 GCF_030684315.1 Stegostoma tigrinum
AAGCACTTCAGAAGAACAAAATCTCAACATCTCAAAACCACTCAACTTTCGATGCTGGGTTCACTGAAGTGCTTATTTCAGTGAGATAAGCACTTCAGAAGACCAAAATCTCAACATCACCAAACCACTCAAATTTCGATGCTGGGTTCACATGAAGTGCTTATTTCAGTGAGATAAGCACTTCAGAAGACCAAAATCTCAACTTCACCAAACCACCCAACTTTCGATCCAGGATATACCCAAAGGCTAATTTCAGTGAGATAAGCACTTCAGAAGACAAAAATCTAAACTTCACAAAACCACTCAACTTTCGATGCTGGGATCACTGAAGTGATTATTTCAGTGAGAAAAGCACTTCAGAAGAGCAAAAACTCAACTTCACAAAACCACTCAAATTTCGATGCTGGGCTCACTGCAGTGCTTATTTCAGTGAGATAAGCACTTCAGAATGCCAAAATCCCAACCTCACCAAACGACTCAACTTTTGATACTGGTTTCACTGAAATGCTTCTTTCAGTCAGATAAGCACTTCAGAAGGCCAAAATCTCAACTTCACAAAACCAGCCAACTTTCGATACTGGATTTACCCAAATGCTTATTTCAGAGAGATAAGCACTTCAGAAGACCAAAATCTAAACTTCACCAAACCACCCAACTTTCAATGCTGGGCTCACTGAAGTGCTTATTGCAGTGAGATAAGCACTTCAGAAGACCAAAATCTAAACTTCACCAAAACACCCAACTTTCAATGCTGCGTTCACTGAAGTGCTAATTTCAGTGAGATAAGCACTTCAGAAGATCAAAATCTAAACATCTCAAAACCACTCAACTTTCGATTCTGTGTTCACTGAAGTGCTTATTTCAGTGAGATAAGCACTTCAGAAGACCAAAATCTAAACTTCACCAAACCACCCAACTTTCAATGCTGGGTTCACTGAAGTGCTTATTTCAGTGAGATAAGCACTTCAGAAGACCAAAATCTCAACATCACAAAACCACTCAAATTTTGTTGCTGGGTTCACTGAAGTGCTTATTTCATTGAGATAAGCACTTCACTTCGCCAAAATCCCAACCTCACCAAACGACTCAACTTTTGATGCTGGTTCCACTGAATTGCTTATTTCAGTGAGATAAGCACTTCAGAAGGCCAAAATCTAAACATCACTAATCGACTCAACTTTTGATGCTGATTTCACTGAAATGCTTCTTTCAGTCAGATAAGCACATCAGAAGGCCAAAATCTCAACTTCACCAAACCACCCAACTTTCGATCCAGGATTTACACAAATGCTTATTTCAGTTTGATAAGCACTTCAGAAGACTAAAATCTTAACTTCACCAAACCACTCAACTTTCGATGCTGGGATCACTGAAGTGCTTATTTCAGTGAGATAAGCACTTCAGAAGAACAAAATCACAACATCTCAAAACCACTCAACTTTCGATGCTGGGTTCACTGAAGTGCTTATTTCAGTGAGATAAGCACTTCAGAAGACCAAAATCTCAACATCACCAAACCACTCAAATTTCGATGCTGGGTTCACTGAAGTGCTTATTTCAGTGAGATAAGCACTTCAGAAGACCAAAATCTCAACTTCACCAAACCACCCAACTTTCAATGCTGGGTTCACTGAAGTGCTTATTTCAGTGAGATAAGTACTTCAATACGACAAAATCCCAACCTCACCAAGCGACTCAACTTTTGATCCTGGTTCCACTGAATTGCTTATTTCAGTGAGATAAGCACTTCAGAAGGCCAAAATCTAAACTTCACTAAACGACTCAACTTTTGATGCTGATTTCACTGAAATGCTTCTTTCAGTCAGATATTCACATCGGAAGGCCAAAATCTCAACTTCACCAAACCACCCAACTTTCGATCCAGGATCTACCCAAAGGCTAATTTCAGTGAGATAAGCACTTCAGAAGACAAAAATCTAAACTTCACCAAACCACTCAACTTTCGATGCTGGGATCACTGAACTGATTATTTCTGTGAGATAAGCACTTCAGAAGGCCAAAATGTCAACTTCACAAATCCAGCCAACTTTCGATACTGGATTTACCCAAATGCTTATTTCAGTGAGATAAGCACTTCAGAAGACCAAAATCTAAACTTCACCAAACCACCCAACTTTCAATGCTGGGTTCACTGAAGTGCTTATTGCAGTGAGATAAGCACTTCAGAAGACCAAAATCTAAACTTCACCAAAACACCCAACTTTCAATGCTGGGTTCACTGAAGTGCTAATTTCAGTGAGATAAGCACTTCAGAAGATCAAAATCTAAACATCTCAATACCACTCAACTTTCGATGCTGTGTTCACTGAAGTGCTTATTTCAGTGAGATAAGTACTTCAGAAGACCAAAATCTAAACTTCACCAAACCACCCAACTTTCAATGCTGGGTTCACTGAAGTGCTTATTTCAGTGAGATAAGTACTTCAGAAGACCAAAATCTAAACTTCACCAAACCACCCAACTTTCAATGCTGGGTTCACTAAAGTGCTTATTTCAGTGAGATAAGCACTTCAGAAGACCAAAATCTAAACTTCACCAAACCACCCAACTTTCAATGCTGGGTTCACTGAAGTGCTTATTTCAGTGAGATAAGCACTTCAGAAGACCAAAATCTAATCTTCACCAAACCACTCAACTTTCAATGCTGGGTTCACTGAAGTGCTGATTTCAGTGAGATAAGCACTTCAGAAGACCAAAATCTAAACATCTCAAAACCACTCAAATTTCGATGCTGTGTTCACTGAAGCGCTTATTACAGTGAGATAAGCACTTCACTTCGCCAAAATCCCAACCTCACCAAACGACTCAACTTTTGATGCTGGTTCCACTGAATTGCTTATTTCAGTGAGATAAGCACTTCAGAAGGCCAAAATCTAAACATCACTAAATGACTCAACTTTTGTTACTGATTTCACTGAAATGCTTCTTTCAGTCAGATAAGCACATCAGAAGGCCAAAATCTCAACTTCACCAAACCACCCAACTTTCGATGCTGGGATCACTGAAGTGCTTATGTCAGTGAGATAAGCACTTCAGAAGACCAAAATCTAAACTTCACCAAACCACCCAACTTTCAATGCTGGGTTCACTGAAATGCTTCTTTCAGTCAGATAAGCACTTCAGAAGAACAAAATCTCAACATCTCAAAACCACTCAACTTTCGATGATGGGTTCACTGAAGTGCTTATTTCAGTGAGATAAGCACTTCAGAAGACCAAAATCTCAACATCACCAAACCACTCAAATTTCGATGCTGGGTTCACTGAAGTGCTTATTTCAGTGAGATAAGCACTTCAGAAGACCAAAATCTCAACTTCACCAAACCACCCAACTTTCAATGCTGGGTTCACTGAAGTGCTTATTTCAGTGAGATAAGCACTTCACTTCGCCAAAATCCCAACCTCACCAAACGACTCAACTTTTGATACTGATTTCACTGAAATGCTTCTTTCAGTCAGATAAGCACATCAGAAGGCCAAAATCTCAACTTCACCAAACCACCCAACTTTCGATCCAGGATTTACACAAATGCTTATTTCAGTGAGATAAGCACTTCAGAAGACTAAAATATAAACTTCACCAAACCACCCAACTTTCAATGCTGGGTTCACTGAAATGCTTCTTTCAGTCAGATAAGCACTTCAGAAGAACAAAATCTCAACATCTCAAAACCACTCAACTTTCGATGCTGGGTTCACTGAAGTGCTTATTTCAGTGAGATAAGCACTTCAGAAGACCAAAATCTCAACATCACCAAACCACTCAAATTTCGATGCTGGGTTCACATGAAGTGCTTATTTCAGTGAGATAAGCACTTCAGAAGACCAAAATCTCAACTTCACCAAACCACCCAACTTTCGATCCAGGATATACCCAAAGGCTAATTTCAGTGAGATAAGCACTTCAGAAGACAAAAATCTAAACTTCACAAAACCACTCAACTTTCGATGCTGGGATCACTGAAGTGATTATTTCAGTGAGATAAGCACTTCAGAAGACCAAAATCTAAACTTCACCAAACCACCCAACTTTCAATGCTGGGTTCACTGAAGTGCCTATTTCATTGAGATAAGCACTTCACTTCGCCAAAATCCCAACCTCACCAAACGACTCAACTTTTGATGCTGGTTCCACTGAATTGCTTATTTCAGTGAGATAAGCACTTCAGAAGGCCAAAATCTAAACATCACTAATCGACTCAACTTTTGATGCTGATTTCACTGAAATGCTTCTTTCAGTCAGATAAGCACATCAGAAGGCCAAAATCTCAACTTCACCAAACCACCCAACTTTCGAACCAGGATTTACACAAATGCTTATTTCAGTGAGATAAGCACTTCAGAAGACTGCAATCTTAACTTCACCAAACCACTCAACTTTCGATGCTGGGATCACTGAAGTGCTTATTTCAGTGAGATAAGCACTTCAGAAGAACAAAATCTCAACAACTCAAAACCACTCAACTTTCGATGCTGGGTGCACTGAAGTGCTTATTTCAGTGAGATAAGCACTTCAGAAGACCAAAATCTCAACATCACCAAACCACTCAAATTTCGATGCTGGGCTCACTGCAGTGCTTGTTTCAGTGAGAGAAGCACTTCAGAATGCCAAAATCCCAACCTCAGCAAACGACTCAACTTTTGATACTGGTTTCATGAAATGCTTCTTTCAGTCAGGTAAGCACTTCAGAAGGCCAAAATCTCATCTTCACAAAACCAGCCAACTTTCGATACTGGATTTACCCAAATGCTTATTTCGGTGAGAGAAGCACTTCAGAAGACCAAAATCTAAACTTCACCAAACCACCCAACTTACAATTTTGGGGTTCACTGAAGTGCTTATTTCAGTGAGATAAGCACTTCAGAAGACCAAAAACTAAACTTCACCAAACCACCCAACTTTCAATGCTGGGTTCACTGAAGTGCTTATTTCAGTGAGATAAGCACTTCAGAAGACCAAAATCTAAACTTCACCAAACCACCCAACTTTCAATGCTGGGTTCACTGAAGTGCTTATTTCTGTGAGATAAGCACTTCAGAAGACCAAAATCTAACCTTCACCAAACCACTCAACTTTCAATGCTGGGTTCACTGAAGTGCTGATTTCAGTGAGATAAGCACTTCAGAAGACCAAAATCTAAACATCTCAAAACCACTCAAATTTCGATGCTGTGTTCAACTGAAGCGCTTATTACAGTGAGATAAGCACTTCACTTCGCCAAAATCCCAACCTCACCAAACGACTCAACTTTTGATGCTGGTTCCACTGAATTGCTTATTTCAGTGAGATAAGCACTTCAGAAGGCCAAAATCTAAACATCACTAAATGACTCAACTTTTGTTACTGATTTCACTGAAATGCTTCTTTCAGTCAGATAAGCACATCAGAAGGCCAAAATCTCAACTTCACCAAACCACCCAACTTTCGATGCTGGGATCACTGAAGTGCTTATTTCAGTGAGATAAGCACTTCAGAAGACCAAAATCTAAACTTCACCAAACCACCCAACTTTCAATGCTGGGTTCACTGAAATGCTTCTTTCAGTCAGATAAGCACTTCAGAAGAACAAAATCTCAACATCTCAAAACCACTCAACTTTCGATGATGGGTTCACTGAAGTGCTTATTTCAGTGAGATAAGCACTTCAGAAGACCAAAATCTCAACATCACCAAACCACTCAAATTTCGATGCTGGGTTCACTGAAGTGCTTATTTCAGTGAGATAAGCACTTCAGAAGACCAAAATCTCAACTTCACCAAACCACCCAACTTTCAATGCTGGGTTCACTGAAGTGCTTATTTCAGTGAGATAAGCACTTCACTTCGCCAAAATCCCAACCTCACCAAACGACTCAACTTTTGATACTGATTTCACTGAAATGCTTCTTTCAGTCAGATAAGCACATCAGAAGGCCAAAATCTCAACTTCACCAAACCACCCAACTTTCGATCCAGGATTTACACAAATGCTTATTTCAGTGAGATAAGCACTTCAGAAGACTAAAATATAAACTTCACCAAACCACCCAACTTTCAATGCTGGGTTCACTGAAATGCTTCTTTCAGTCAGATAAGCACTTCAGAAGAACAAAATCTCAACATCTCAAAACCACTCAACTTTCGATGCTGGGTTCACTGAAGTGCTTATTTCAGTGAGATAAGCACTTCAGAAGACCAAAATCTCAACATCACCAAACCACTCAAATTTCGATGCTGGGTTCACATGAAGTGCTTATTTCAGTGAGATAAGCACTTCAGAAGACCAAAATCTCAACTTCACCAAACCACCCAACTTTCGATCCAGGATATACCCAAAGGCTAATTTCAGTGAGATAAGCACTTCAGAAGACAAAAATCTAAACTTCACAAAACCACTCAACTTTCGATGCTGGGATCACTGAAGTGATTATTTCAGTGAGATAAGCACTTCAGAAGAGCAAAAACTCAACTTCACAAAACCACTCAAATTTCGATGCTGGGCTCACTGCAGTGCTTATTTCAGTGAGATAAGCACTTCAGAATGTCAAAATCCCAACCTCACCAAACGACTCAACTTTTGATACTGGTTTCACTGAAATGCTTCTTTCAGTCAGATAAGCACTTCAGAAGGCCAAAATCTCAACTTCACAAAACCAGCCAACTTTCGATACTGGATTTACCCAAATGCTTATTTCAGAGAGATAAGCACTTCAGAAGACCAAAATCTAAACTTCACCAAACCACCCAACTTTCAATGCTGGGCTCACTGAAGTGCTTATTGCAGTGAGATAAGCACTTCAGAAGACAAAAATCTAAACTTCACCAAAACACCCAACTTTCAAAGCTGCGTTCACTGAAGTGCTAATTTCAGTGAGATAAGCACTTCAGAAGACCAAAATCTAAACATCTCAAAACCACTCAACTTTCGATTCTGTGTTCACTGAAGTGCTTATTTCAGTGAGATAAGCACTTCAGAAGACCAAAATCTAAACTTCACCAAACCACCCAACTTTCAATGCTGGGTTCACTGAAGTGCTTATTTCAGTGAGATAAGCACTTCAGAAGACCAAAATCTCAACATCACAAAACCACTCAAATTTTGTTGCTGGGTTCACTGAAGTGCTTATTTCATTGAGATAAGCACTTCACTTCGCCAAAATCCCAACCTCACCAAACGACTCAACTTTTGATGCTGGTTCCACTGAATTGCTTATTTCAGTGAGATAAGCACTTCAGAAGGCCAAAATCTAAACATCACTAATCGACTCAACTTTTGATGCTGATTTCACTGAAATGCTTCTTTCAGTCAGATAAGCACATCAGAAGGCCAAAATCTCAACTTCACCAAACCACCCAACTTTCGATCCAGGATTTACACAAATGCTTATTTCAGTTTGATAAGCACTTCAGAAGACTAAAATCTTAACTTCACCAAACCACTCAACTTTCGATGCTGGGATCACTGAAGTGCTTATTTCAGTGAGATAAGCACTTCAGAAGAACAAAATCACAACATCTCAAAACCACTCAACTTTCGATGCTGGGTTCACTGAAGTGCTTATTTCAGTGAGATAAGCACTTCAGAAGACCAAAATCTCAACATCACCAAACCACTCAAATTTCGATGCTGGGTTCACTGAAGTGCTTATTTCAGTGAGATAAGCACTTCAGAAGACCAAAATCTCAACTTCACCAAACCACCCAACTTTCAATGCTGGGTTCACTGAAGTGCTTATTTCAGTGAGATAAGTACTTCAATACGACAAAATCCCAACCTCACCAAGCGACTCAACTTTTGATCCTGGTTCCACTGAATTGCTTATTTCAGTGAGATAAGCACTTCAGAAGGCCAAAATCTAAACTTCACTAAACGACTCAACTTTTGATGCTGATTTCACTGAAATGCTTCTTTCAGTCAGATATTCACATCGGAAGGCCAAAATCTCAACTTCACCAAACCACCCAACTTTCGATCCAGGATCTACCCAAAGGCTAATTTCAGTGAGATAAGCACTTCAGAAGACAAAAATCTAAACTTCACCAAACCACTCAACTTTCGATGCTGGGATCACTGAAGTGATTATTTCTGTGAGATAAGCACTTCAGAAGGCCAAAATGTCAACTTCACAAATCCAGCCAACTTTCGATACTGGATTTACCCAAATGCTTATTTCAGTGAGATAAGCACTTCAGAAGACCAAAATCTAAACTTCACCAAACCACCCAACTTTCAATGCTGGGTTCACTGAAGTGCTTATTGCAGTGAGATAAGCACTTCAGAAGACCAAAATCTAAACTTCACCAAAACACCCAACTTTCAATGCTGGGTTCACTGAAGTGCTAATTTCAGTGAGATAAGCACTTCAGAAGATCAAAATCTAAACATCTCAATACCACTCAACTTTCGATGCTGTGTTCACTGAGGTGCTTATTTCAGTGAGATAAGTACTTCAGAAGACCAAAATCTAAACTTCACCAAACCACCCAACTTTCAATGCTGGGTTCACTGAAGTGCTTATTTCAGTGAGATAAGTACTTCAGAAGACCAAAATCTAAACTTCACCAAACCACCCAACTTTCAATGCTGGGTTCACTGAAGTGCTTATTTCAGTGAGATAAGCACTTCAGAAGACCAAAATCTAACCTTCACCAAACCACTCAACTTTCAATGCTGGGTTCACTGAAGTGCTGATTTCAGTGAGATAAGCACTTCAGAAGACCAAAATCTAAACATCTCAAAACCACTCAAATTTCGATGCTGTGTTCACTGAAGCGCTTATTACAGTGAGATAAGCACTTCACTTCGCAAAAATCCCAACCTCACCAAACGACTCGACTTTTGATGCTGGTTCCACTGAATTGCTTATTTCAGTGAGATAGGCACTTCAGAAGGCCAAAATCTAAACATCACTAAATGACTCAACTTTTGTTACTGATTTCACTGAAATGCTTCTTTCAGTCAGATAAGCACATCAGAAGGCCAAAATCTCAACTTCACCAAAACACCCAACTTTCGATGCTGGGATCACTGAAGTGCTTATGTCAGTGAGATAAGCACTTCAGAAGACTAAAATATAAACTTCACCAAACCACCCAACTTTCAATGCTGGGTTCACTGAAATGCTTCTTTCAGTCAGATAAGCACTTCAGAAGAACAAAATCTCAACATCTCAAAACCACTCAACTTTCGATGCTGGGTTCACTGAAGTGCTTATTTCAGTGAGATAAGCACTTCAGAAGACCAAAATCTCAACATCACCAAACCACTCAAATTTCGATGCTGGGTTCACATGAAGTGCTTATTTCAGTGAGATAAGCACTTCAGAAGACCAAAATCTCAACTTCACCAAACCACCCAACTTTCGATCCAGGATATACCCAAAGGCTAATTTCAGTGAGATAAGCACTTCAGAAGACAAAAATCTAAACTTCACCAAACCACTCAACTTTCGATGCTGGGATCACTGAAGTGCTTATTTCAGTGAGATAAGCACTTCAGAAGAGCAAAAACTCAACTTCACAAAACCACTCAACTTTCGATGCTGGGCTCACTGCAGTGCTTATTTCAGTGAGATAAGCACTTCAGAATGCCAAAATCCCAACCTCACCAAACGACTCAACTTTTGATACTGTTCTCACTGAAATGCTTCTTTCAGTCAGATAAGCAATTCAGAAGGCCAAAATCTCAACTTCATAAAACCAGCCAACTTTCGATACTGGATTTACCCAAATGCTTATTTCAGTGAGATAAGCACTTCAGAAGGCCAAAATCTAAACATCACTAATCGACTCAACTTTTGATGCTGATTTCACTGAAATGCTTCTTTCAGTCAGATAAGCACATCAGAAGGCCAAAATCTCAACTTCACCAAACCACCCAACTTTCGAACCAGGATTTACACAAATGCTTATTTCAGTGAGATAAGCACTTCAGAAGACTGCAATCTTAACTTCACCAAACCACTCAACTTTCGATGCTGGGATCACTGAAGTGCTTATTTCAGTGAGATAAGCACTTCAGAAGAACAAAATCTCAACAACTCAAAACCACTCAACTTTCGATGCTGGGTGCACTGAAGTGCTTATTTCAGTGAGATAAGCACTTCAGAAGACCAAAATCTCAACATCACCAAACCACTCAAATTTCGATGCTGGGCTCACTGCAGTGCTTGTTTCAGTGAGAGAAGCACTTCAGAATGCCAAAATCCCAACCTCAGCAAACGACTCAACTTTTGATACTGGTTTCATGAAATGCTTCTTTCAGTCAGGTAAGCACTTCAGAAGGCCAAAATCTCATCTTCACAAAACCAGCCAACTTTCGATACTGGATTTACCCAAATGCTTATTTCGGTGAGAGAAGCACTTCAGAAGACCAAAATCTAAACTTCACCAAACCACCCAACTTACAATTTTGGGGTTCACTGAAGTGCTTATTTCAGTGAGATAAGCACTTCAGAAGACCAAAAACTAAACTTCACCAAACCACCCAACTTTCAATGCTGGGTTCACTGAAGTGCTTATTTCAGTGAGATAAGCACTTCAGAAGACCAAAATCTAAACTTCACCAAACCACCCAACTTTCAATGCTGGGTTCACTGAAGTGCTTATTTCTGTGAGATAAGCACTTCAGAAGACCAAAATCTAACCTTCACCAAACCACTCAACTTTCAATGCTGGGTTCACTGAAGTGCTGATTTCAGTGAGATAAGCACTTCAGAAGACCAAAATCTAAACATCTCAAAACCACTCAAATTTCGATGCTGTGTTCAACTGAAGCGCTTATTACAGTGAGATAAGCACTTCACTTCGCCAAAATCCCAACCTCACCAAACGACTCAACTTTTGATGCTGGTTCCACTGAATTGCTTATTTCAGTGAGATAAGCACTTCAGAAGGCCAAAATCTAAACATCACTAAATGACTCAACTTTTGTTACTGATTTCACTGAAATGCTTCTTTCAGTCAGATAAGCACATCAGAAGGCCAAAATCTCAACTTCACCAAACCACCCAACTTTCGATGCTGGGATCACTGAAGTGCTTATTTCAGTGAGATAAGCACTTCAGAAGACCAAAATCTAAACTTCACCAAACCACCCAACTTTCAATGCTGGGTTCACTGAAATGCTTCTTTCAGTCAGATAAGCACTTCAGAAGAACAAAATCTCAACATCTCAAAACCACTCAACTTTCGATGATGGGTTCACTGAAGTGCTTATTTCAGTGAGATAAGCACTTCAGAAGACCAAAATCTCAACATCACCAAACCACTCAAATTTCGATGCTGGGTTCACTGAAGTGCTTATTTCAGTGAGATAAGCACTTCAGAAGACCAAAATCTCAACTTCACCAAACCACCCAACTTTCAATGCTGGGTTCACTGAAGTGCTTATTTCAGTGAGATAAGCACTTCACTTCGCCAAAATCCCAACCTCACCAAACGACTCAACTTTTGATACTGATTTCACTGAAATGCTTCTTTCAGTCAGATAAGCACATCAGAAGGCCAAAATCTCAACTTCACCAAACCACCCAACTTTCGATCCAGGATTTACACAAATGCTTATTTCAGTGAGATAAGCACTTCAGAAGACTAAAATATAAACTTCACCAAACCACCCAACTTTCAATGCTGGGTTCACTGAAATGCTTCTTTCAGTCAGATAAGCACTTCAGAAGAACAAAATCTCAACATCTCAAAACCACTCAACTTTCGATGCTGGGTTCACTGAAGTGCTTATTTCAGTGAGATAAGCACTTCAGAAGACCAAAATCTCAACATCACCAAACCACTCAAATTTCGATGCTGGGTTCACATGAAGTGCTTATTTCAGTGAGATAAGCACTTCAGAAGACCAAAATCTCAACTTCACCAAACCACCCAACTTTCGATCCAGGATATACCCAAAGGCTAATTTCAGTGAGATAAGCACTTCAGAAGACAAAAATCTAAACTTCACAAAACCACTCAACTTTCGATGCTGGGATCACTGAAGTGATTATTTCAGTGAGATAAGCACTTCAGAAGAGCAAAAACTCAACTTCACAAAACCACTCAAATTTCGATGCTGGGCTCACTGCAGTGCTTATTTCAGTGAGATAAGCACTTCAGAATGTCAAAATCCCAACCTCACCAAACGACTCAACTTTTGATACTGGTTTCACTGAAATGCTTCTTTCAGTCAGATAAGCACTTCAGAAGGCCAAAATCTCAACTTCACAAAACCAGCCAACTTTCGATACTGGATTTACCCAAATGCTTATTTCAGAGAGATAAGCACTTCAGAAGACCAAAATCTAAACTTCACCAAACCACCCAACTTTCAATGCTGGGCTCACTGAAGTGCTTATTGCAGTGAGATAAGCACTTCAGAAGACAAAAATCTAAACTTCACCAAAACACCCAACTTTCAAAGCTGCGTTCACTGAAGTGCTAATTTCAGTGAGATAAGCACTTCAGAAGACCAAAATCTAAACATCTCAAAACCACTCAACTTTCGATTCTGTGTTCACTGAAGTGCTTATTTCAGTGAGATAAGCACTTCAGAAGACCAAAATCTAAACTTCACCAAACCACCCAACTTTCAATGCTGGGTTCACTGAAGTGCTTATTTCAGTGAGATAAGCACTTCAGAAGACCAAAATCTCAACATCACAAAACCACTCAAATTTTGTTGCTGGGTTCACTGAAGTGCTTATTTCATTGAGATAAGCACTTCACTTCGCCAAAATCCCAACCTCACCAAACGACTCAACTTTTGATGCTGGTTCCACTGAATTGCTTATTTCAGTGAGATAAGCACTTCAGAAGGCCAAAATCTAAACATCACTAATCGACTCAACTTTTGATGCTGATTTCACTGAAATGCTTCTTTCAGTCAGATAAGCACATCAGAAGGCCAAAATCTCAACTTCACCAAACCACCCAACTTTCGATCCAGGATTTACACAAATGCTTATTTCAGTTTGATAAGCACTTCAGAAGACTAAAATCTTAACTTCACCAAACCACTCAACTTTCGATGCTGGGATCACTGAAGTGCTTATTTCAGTGAGATAAGCACTTCAGAAGAACAAAATCACAACATCTCAAAACCACTCAACTTTCGATGCTGGGTTCACTGAAGTGCTTATTTCAGTGAGATAAGCACTTCAGAAGACCAAAATCTCAACATCACCAAACCACTCAAATTTCGATGCTGGGTTCACTGAAGTGCTTATTTCAGTGAGATAAGCACTTCAGAAGACCAAAATCTCAACTTCACCAAACCACCCAACTTTCAATGCTGGGTTCACTGAAGTGCTTATTTCAGTGAGATAAGTACTTCAATACGACAAAATCCCAACCTCACCAAGCGACTCAACTTTTGATCCTGGTTCCACTGAATTGCTTATTTCAGTGAGATAAGCACTTCAGAAGGCCAAAATCTAAACTTCACTAAACGACTCAACTTTTGATGCTGATTTCACTGAAATGCTTCTTTCAGTCAGATATTCACATCGGAAGGCCAAAATCTCAACTTCACCAAACCACCCAACTTTCGATCCAGGATCTACCCAAAGGCTAATTTCAGTGAGATAAGCACTTCAGAAGACAAAAATCTAAACTTCACCAAACCACTCAACTTTCGATGCTGGGATCACTGAAGTGATTATTTCTGTGAGATAAGCACTTCAGAAGGCCAAAATGTCAACTTCACAAATCCAGCCAACTTTCGATACTGGATTTACCCAAATGCTTATTTCAGTGAGATAAGCACTTCAGAAGACCAAAATCTAAACTTCACCAAACCACCCAACTTTCAATGCTGGGTTCACTGAAGTGCTTATTGCAGTGAGATAAGCACTTCAGAAGACCAAAATCTAAACTTCACCAAAACACCCAACTTTCAATGCTGGGTTCACTGAAGTGCTAATTTCAGTGAGATAAGCACTTCAGAAGATCAAAATCTAAACATCTCAATACCACTCAACTTTCGATGCTGTGTTCACTGAGGTGCTTATTTCAGTGAGATAAGTACTTCAGAAGACCAAAATCTAAACTTCACCAAACCACCCAACTTTCAATGCTGGGTTCACTGAAGTGCTTATTTCAGTGAGATAAGTACTTCAGAAGACCAAAATCTAAACTTCACCAAACCACCCAACTTTCAATGCTGGGTTCACTGAAGTGCTTATTTCAGTGAGATAAGCACTTCAGAAGACCAAAATCTAACCTTCACCAAACCACTCAACTTTCAATGCTGGGTTCACTGAAGTGCTGATTTCAGTGAGATAAGCACTTCAGAAGACCAAAATCTAAACATCTCAAAACCACTCAAATTTCGATGCTGTGTTCACTGAAGCGCTTATTACAGTGAGATAAGCACTTCACTTCGCAAAAATCCCAACCTCACCAAACGACTCGACTTTTGATGCTGGTTCCACTGAATTGCTTATTTCAGTGAGATAGGCACTTCAGAAGGCCAAAATCTAAACATCACTAAATGACTCAACTTTTGTTACTGATTTCACTGAAATGCTTCTTTCAGTCAGATAAGCACATCAGAAGGCCAAAATCTCAACTTCACCAAAACACCCAACTTTCGATGCTGGGATCACTGAAGTGCTTATGTCAGTGAGATAAGCACTTCAGAAGACTAAAATATAAACTTCACCAAACCACCCAACTTTCAATGCTGGGTTCACTGAAATGCTTCTTTCAGTCAGATAAGCACTTCAGAAGAACAAAATCTCAACATCTCAAAACCACTCAACTTTCGATGCTGGGTTCACTGAAGTGCTTATTTCAGTGAGATAAGCACTTCAGAAGACCAAAATCTCAACATCACCAAACCACTCAAATTTCGATGCTGGGTTCACATGAAGTGCTTATTTCAGTGAGATAAGCACTTCAGAAGACCAAAATCTCAACTTCACCAAACCACCCAACTTTCGATCCAGGATATACCCAAAGGCTAATTTCAGTGAGATAAGCACTTCAGAAGACAAAAATCTAAACTTCACCAAACCACTCAACTTTCGATGCTGGGATCACTGAAGTGCTTATTTCAGTGAGATAAGCACTTCAGAAGAGCAAAAACTCAACTTCACAAAACCACTCAACTTTCGATGCTGGGCTCACTGCAGTGCTTATTTCAGTGAGATAAGCACTTCAGAATGCCAAAATCCCAACCTCACCAAACGACTCAACTTTTGATACTGTTCTCACTGAAATGCTTCTTTCAGTCAGATAAGCAATTCAGAAGGCCAAAATCTCAACTTCATAAAACCAGCCAACTTTCGATACTGGATTTACCCAAATGCTTATTTCAGTGAGATAAGCACTTCAGAAGATCAAAATCTAAACATCTCAAAACCACTCAACTTTCGATGCTGGGTTCACTGAAGTGCTTATTTCAGTGAGATAAGCACTTCAGAAGACCAAAATCTAATCTTCACCAAACCACCCAAATTTCAATGCTGGGTTCACTGAAGTGCTTATTTCAGTGAGATAAGCACTTCAGAAGACCAAAATCTCAACATCACAAAACCACTCAAATTTCGATGCTGGGTTCACTGAAGTGCTTATTTCATTGAGATAAGCACTTCACTTCGCCAAAATCCCAACCTCACCAAACGACTCAACTTTTGATGCTGGTTCCTCTGAATTGCTTATTTCAGTGAGATAAGCACTTCAGAAGGCCAAAATCTAAACATCACTAATCGACTCAACTTTTGATGCTGATTTCACTGAAATGCTTCTTTCAGTCAGATAAGCACATCAGAAGGCCAAAATCTCAACTTCACCAAACCACCCAACTTTCGATCCAGGATTTACACAAATGCTTATTTCAGTGAGATAAGCACTTCAGAAGACTAAAATATAATCTTCACCAAACCACCCAACTTTCAATGCTGGGTTCACTGAAATGCTTCTTTCAGTCAGATAAGCACTTCAGAAGAACAAAATCACAACATCTCAAAACCACTCAACTTTCGATGCTGGGTTCACTGAAGTGCTTATTTCAGTGAGATAAGCACTTCAGAAGACCAAAATCTCAACATCACCAAACCACTCAAATTTCGATGCTGGGTTCACATGAAGTGCTTATTTCAGTGAGATAAGCACTTCAGAAGACCAAAATCTCAACTTCACCAAACCACCCAACTTTCGATGCTGGGTTCACTGAAATGCTTATTTCAGTGAGATAAGCACTTCAGAAGACCAAAATCTCAACTTCACCAAACCACCCAACTTTCGATCCAGGATATACCCAAAGGCTAATTTCAGTGAGATAAGCACTTCAGAAGACAAAAATCTAAACTTCACAAAACCACTCAACTTTCGATGCTGGGATCACTGAAGTGATTATTTCAGTGAGATAAGCACTTCAGAAGAGCAAAAACTCAACTTCACAAAACCACTCAAATTTCGATGCTGGGCTCACTGCAGTGCTTATTTCAGTGAGATAAGCACTTCAGAATGCCAAAATCCCAACCTCACCAAACGACTCAACTTTTGATACTGGTTTCACTGAAATGCTTCTTTCAGTCAGATAAGCACTTCAGAAGGCCAAAATCTCAACTTCACAAAACCAGCCAACTTTCGATACTGGATTTACCCAAATGCTTATTTCAGAGAGATAAGCACTTCAGAAGACCAAAATCTAAACTTCACCAAACCACCCAACTTTCAATGCTGGGCTCACTGAAGTGCTTATTGCAGTGAGATAAGCACTTCAGAAGACCAAAATCTAAACTTCACCAAAACACCCAACTTTCAATGCTGCGTTCACTGAAGTGCTAATTTCAGTGAGATAAGCACTTCAGAAGATCAAAATCTAAACATCTCAAAACCACTCAACTTTCGATTCTGTGTTCACTGAAGTGCTTATTTCAGTGAGATAAGCACTTCAGAAGACCAAAATCTAAACTTCACCAAACCACCCAACTTTCAATGCTGGGTTCACTGAAGTGCTTATTTCAGTGAGATAAGCACTTCAGAAGACCAAAATCTCAACATCACAAAACCACTCAAATTTTGTTGCTGGGTTCACTGAAGTGCTTATTTCATTGAGATAAGCACTTCACTTCGCCAAAATCCCAACCTCACCAAACGACTCAACTTTTGATGCTGGTTCCACTGAATTGCTTATTTCAGTGAGATAAGCACTTCAGAAGGCCAAAATCTAAACATCACTAATCGACTCAACTTTTGATGCTGATTTCACTGAAATGCTTCTTTCAGTCAGATAAGCACATCAGAAGGCCAAAATCTCAACTTCACCAAACCACCCAACTTTCGATCCAGGATTTACACAAATGCTTATTTCAGTTTGATAAGCACTTCAGAAGACTAAAATCTTAACTTCACCAAACCACTCAACTTTCGATGCTGGGATCACTGAAGTGCTTATTTCAGTGAGATAAGCACTTCAGAAGAACAAAATCACAACATCTCAAAACCACTCAACTTTCGATGCTGGGTTCACTGAAGTGCTTATTTCAGTGAGATAAGCACTTCAGAAGACCAAAATCTCAACATCACCAAACCACTCAAATTTCGATGCTGGGTTCACTGAAGTGCTTATTTCAGTGAGATAAGCACTTCAGAAGACCAAAATCTCAACTTCACCAAACCACCCAACTTTCAATGCTGGGTTCACTGAAGTGCTTATTTCAGTGAGATAAGTACTTCAATACGACAAAATCCCAACCTCACCAAGCGACTCAACTTTTGATCCTGGTTCCACTGAATTGCTTATTTCAGTGAGATAAGCACTTCAGAAGGCCAAAATCTAAACTTCACTAAACGACTCAACTTTTGATGCTGATTTCACTGAAATGCTTCTTTCAGTCAGATATTCACATCGGAAGGCCAAAATCTCAACTTCACCAAACCACCCAACTTTCGATCCAGGATCTACCCAAAGGCTAATTTCAGTGAGATAAGCACTTCAGAAGACAAAAATCTAAACTTCACCAAACCACTCAACTTTCGATGCTGGGATCACTGAAGTGATTATTTCTGTGAGATAAGCACTTCAGAAGGCCAAAATGTCAACTTCACAAATCCAGCCAACTTTCGATACTGGATTTACCCAAATGCTTATTTCAGTGAGATAAGCACTTCAGAAGACCAAAATCTAAACTTCACCAAACCACCCAACTTTCAATGCTGGGTTCACTGAAGTGCTTATTGCAGTGAGATAAGCACTTCAGAAGACCAAAATCTAAACTTCACCAAAACACCCAACTTTCAATGCTGGGTTCACTGAAGTGCTAATTTCAGTGAGATAAGCACTTCAGAAGATCAAAATCTAAACATCTCAATACCACTCAACTTTCGATGCTGTGTTCACTGAAGTGCGTATTTCAGTGAGATAAGTACTTCAGAGGACCAAAATCTAAACTTCACCAAACCACCCAACTTTCAATGCTGGGTTCACTGAAGTGCTTATTTCAGTGAGATAAGTACTTCAGAAGACCAAAATCTAAACTTCACCAAACCACCCAACTTTCAATGCTGGGTTCACTAAAGTGCTTATTTCAGTGAGATAAGCACTTCAGAAGACCAAAATCTAAACTTCACCAAACCACCCAACTTTCAATGCTGGGTTCACTGAAGTGCTTATTTCAGTGAGATAAGCACTTCAGAAGACCAAAATCTAAACTTCACCAAAACACCCAACTTTCAATGCTGGGTTCACTGAAGTGCTTATTTCAGTGAGATAAGCACTTCAGAAGATCAAAATCTAAACATCTCAAAACCACTCAACTTTCGATGCTGGGTTCACTGAAGTGCTTATTTCAGTGAGATAAGCACTTCAGAAGACCAAAATCTAATCTTCACCAAACCACCCAAATTTCAATGCTGGGTTCACTGCAGTGCTTATTTCAGTGAGATAAGCACTTCAGAAGACCAAAATCTCAACATCACCAAACCACTCAAATTTCGATGCTGGGTTCACATGAAGTGCTTATTTCAGTGAGATAAGCACTTCAGAAGACCAAAATCTCAACTTCACCAAACCACCCAACTTTCGATCCAGGATATACCCAAAGGCTAATTTCAGTGAGATAAGCACTTCAGAAGACAAAAATCTAAACTTCACCAAACCACTCAACTTTCGATGCTGGGATCACTGAAGTGCTTATTTCAGTGAGATAAGCACTTCAGAAGAGCAAAAACTCAACTTCACAAAACCACTCAACTTTCGATGCTGGGCTCACTGCAGTGCTTATTTCAGTGAGATAAGCACTTCAGAATGCCAAAATCCCAACCTCACCAAACGACTCAACTTTTGATACTGTTCTCACTGAAATGCTTCTTTCAGTCTGATAAGCAATTCAGAAGGCCAAAATCTCAACTTCATAAAACCAGCCAACTTTCGATACTGTATTTACCCAAATGCTTATTTCAGTGAAATAAGCACTTCAGAAGACCAAAATCTAAACTTCACCAAAACACCCAACTTTCAATGCTGGGTTCACTGAAGTGCTTATTTCAGTGAGATAAGCACTTCAGAAGATCAAAATCTAAACATCTCAAAACCACTCAACTTTCGATGCTGGGTTCACTGAAGTGCTTATTTCAGTGAGATAAGCACTTCAGAAGACCAAAATCTAATCTTCACCAAACCACCCAAATTTCAATGCTAGGTTCACTGCAGTGCTTATTTCAGTGAGATAAGCACTTCAGAAGACCAAAATCTCAACATCACAAAACCACTCAAATTTCGATGCTGGGTTCACTGAAGTGCTTATTTCATTGAGATAAGCACTTCACTTCGCCAAAATCCCAACCTCACCAAACGACTCAACTTTTGATGCTGGTTCCACTGAATTGCTTATTTCAGTGAGATAAGCACTTCAGAAGGCCAAAATCTAAACATCACTAATCGACTCAACTTTTGATGCTGATTTCACTGAAATGCTTCTTTCAGTCAGATAAGCACATCAGAAGGCCAAAATCTCAACTTCACCAAACCACCCAATTTTCGATCCAGGATTTACACAAATGCTTATTTCAGTGAGATATGCACTTCAGAAGACTAAAATCTTAACTTCACCAAACCACTCAACTTTCGATGCTGGGATCACTGAAGTGCTTATTTCAGTGAGATAAGCACTTCAGAAGAACAAAATCTCAACATCTCAAAACCACTCAACTTTCGATGCTGGGTGCACTGAAGTGCTTATTTCAGTGAGATAAGCACTTCAGAAGACCCAAATCTCAACATCACCAAACCACTCAACTTTCGATGCTGGGTTCACTGAAGTGCTTATTTCAGTGAGATAAGCACTTCAGAATGCCAAAATCCCAACCTCACCAAACGACTCAACTTTTGATGCTGGTTCAACTGAATTGCTTATTTCAGTGAGATAAGCACTTCAGAAGGCCAAAATCTAAACATCACTAAACGACTCAACTTTTGATACTTATTTCACTGAAATGCTTCTTTCAGTCAGATAAGCACATCAGAAGGCCAAAATCTCAACTTCACCAAACCACTCAAATTTCGATGCTGGGTTCACTGAAATGCTTCTTTCAGTCATATAAGCACTTCAGAAGAACAAAATCTAAACTTCACCAAACCACCAAACTTTCAATGCTGGGTTCACTGAAGTGCTTATTTCAGTGAGATAAGCACTTCAGAAGACCAAAATCTAAACTTCACCAAACCACCCAACTTTCAATGCTGGGTTCACTGAAGTGCTTATTTCAGTGAGATAAGCACTTCAGAAGACCAAAATCTAATCTTCACCAAACCACCCAACTTTCAATGCTGGGTTCACTGAAGTGCTTATTTCAGTGAGATAAGCACTTCAGAAGACCAAAATCTCAACATCACCAAACCACTCAAATTTCGATGCTGGGTTCACATGAAGTGCTTATTTCAGTGAGATAAGCACTTCAGAAGACCAAAATCTCAACTTCACCAAACCACCCAACTTTCGATCCAGGATATACCCAAAGGCTAATTTCAGTGAGATAAGCACTTCAGAAGACAAAAATCTAAACTTCACCAAACCACTCAACTTTCGATGCTGGGATCACTGAAGTGCTTATTTCAGTGAGATAAGCACTTCAGAAGAGCAAAAACTCAACTTCACAAAACCACTCAACTTTCGATGCTGGGCTCACTGCAGTGCTTATTTCAGTGAGATAAGCACTTCAGAATGCCAAAATCCCAACCTCACCAAACGACTCAACTTTTGATACTGTTCTCACTGAAATGCTTCTTTCAGTCAGATAAGCAATTCAGAAGGCCAAAATCTCAACTTCATAAAACCAGCCAACTTTCGATACTGGATTTACTTCAGAAGACCAAAATCTAAACTTCACCAAAACACCCAACTTTCAATGCTGGGTTCACTGAAGTGCTTATTTCAGTGAGATAAGCACTTCAGAAGATCAAAATCTAAACATCTCAAAACCACTCAAATTTCGATGCTGGGTTCACTGAAGTGCTTATTTCAGTGAGATAAGCACTTCAGAAGAACAAAATCTCAACATCTCAAAACCACTCAACTTTCGATGCTGGGTGCACTGAAGTGCTTATTTCAGTGAGATAAGCACTTCAGAAGACCCAAATCTCAACATCACCAAACCACTCAACTTTCGATGCTGGGTTCACTGAAGTGCTTATTTCAGTGAGATAAGCACTTCAGAATGCCAAAATCCCAACCTCACCAAACGACTCAACTTTTGATGCTGGTTCAACTGAATTGCTTATTTCAGTGAGATAAGCACTTCAGAAGGCCAAAATCTAAACATCACTAAACGACTCAACTTTTGATACTTATTTCACTGAAATGCTTCTTTCAGTCAGATAAGCACATCAGAAGGCCAAAATCTCAACTTCACCAAACCACCCAACTTTCGTTCCAGGATTTACACAAATGCTTATTTCAGTGAGATAAGCACTTCAGAAGACTAAAATCTTAACTTCACCAAACCAATCAACTTTCGATGCTGGGATCACTGAAGTGCTTATTTCAGTGAGATAAGCACTTCAGAAGACCAAAATCTAAACTTCACCAAACCACCCAACTTTCGATGCTGGGTTCACTGAAATGCTTCTTTCAGTCATATAAGCACTTCAGAAGAACAAAATCTAAACTTCACCAAACCACCAAACTTTCAATGCTGGGTTCACTGAAGTGCTTATTTCAGTGAGACAAGCACTTCAGAAGACCAAAATCTAAACTTCACCAAACCACCCAACTTTCAATGCTGGGTTCACTGAAGTGCTTATTTCAGTGAGATAAGCACTTCAGAAGACCAAAATCTAAACTTCACCAAACCACCCAACTTTCAATGCTGGGTTCACTGAAGTGCTTATTTCAGTGAGATAAGCACTTCAGAAGACCAAAATCTCAACATCACCAAACCACTCAAATTTCGATGCTGGGTTCACATGAAGTGCTTATTTCAGTGAGATAAGCACTTCAGAAGACCAAAATCTCAACTTCACCAAACCACCCAACTTTCGATCCAGGATATACCCAAAGGCTAATTTCAGTGAGATAAGCACTTCAGAAGACAAAAATCTAAACTTCACCAAACCACTCAACTTTCGATGCTGGGATCACTGAAGTGCTTATTTCAGTGTGAAAAGCACTTCAGAAGAGCAAAAACTGAACTTCAAAAAACCACTCAACTTTCGATGCTGGGCTCACTGCAGTGCTTATTTCAGTGAGATAAGCACATCAGAATGCCAAAATCCCAACCTCACCAAACGACTCAACTTTTGATACTGTTCTCACTGAAATGCTTCTTTCAGTCAGATAAGCAATTCAGAAGGCCAAAATCTCAACTTCACCAAACCAGCCAACTTTCGATACTGGATTTACCCAAATGCTTATTTCAGTGAAATATGCACTTCAGAAGACCAAAATCTAAACTTCACCAAAACTCCCAACTTTCAATGCTGGGTTCACTGAAGTGCTTATTTCAGTGAGATAAGCACTTCAGAAGATCAAAATCTAAACATCTCAAAACCACTCAACTTTCGATGCTGGGTTCACTAAAGTGCTTATTTCAGTGAGATAAGCACTTCAGAAGACCAAAATCTAAACTTCACCAAACCACCCAAATTTCAATGCTGGGTTCACTGAAGTGCTTATTTCAGTGAGATAAGCACTTCAGAAGACCAAAATCTCAACATCACAAAACCACTCAAATTTCGATTATGGGTTCACTGAAGTGCTTATTTCATTGAGATAAGCACTTCACTTCGCCAAAATCCCAACCTCTCCAAACGACTCAACTTTTGATGCTGGTTCCACTGAATTGCTTATTTCAGTGAGATAAGCACTTCAGAAGGCCAAAATCTAAACATCACTAATCGACTCAACTTTTGATGCTGATTTCACTGAAATGCTTCTTTCAGTCAGATAAGCACATCAGAAGGCCAAAATCTCAACTTCACCAAACCACCCAACTTTCGATCCAGGATTTACACAAATGCTTATTTCAGTTTGATAAGCACTTCAGAAGACTAAAATCTTAACTTCACCAAACCACTCAACTTTCGATGCTGGGATCACTGAAGTGCTTATTTCAGTGAGATAAGTACTTCAGAAGACCAAAATCTAAACTTCACCAAACCACCCAACTTTCAATGCTGGGTTCACTAAAGTGCTTATTTCAGTGAGATAAGCACTTCAGAAGAACAAAATCACAACATCTCAAAACCACTCAACTTTCGATGCTGGGTTCACTGAAGTGCTTATTTCAGTGAGATAAGCACTTCAGAAGACCAAAATCTCAACATCTCAAAACCACTCAACTTTCGATGCTGGGTGCACTGAAGTGCTTATTTCAGTGAGATAAGCACTTCAGAAGACCCAAATCTCAACATCACCAAACCACTCAACTTTCGATGCTGGGTTCACTGCAGTGCTTATTTCAGTGAGATAAGCACTTCAGAATGCCAAAATCCCAACCTCACCAAACGACTCAACTTTTGATAGTGGTTTCACTGAAATGCTTCTTTCAGTCAGATAAGCACTTCAGAAGGCCAAAATCTCAACTTCACAAAACCAGCCAACTTTCGATACTGGATTTACCCAAATGCTTATTTCAGAGAGATAAGCACTTCAGAAGACCAAAATCTAAACTTCACCAAACCACCCAACTTTCAATGGTGGGCTCACTGAAGTGCTTATTGCAGTGAGATAAGCACTTCAGAAGACCAAAATCTAAACTTCACCAAAACACCCAACTTTCAATGCTGCGTTCACTGAAGTGCTAATTTCAGTGAGATAAGCACTTCAGAAGATCAAAATCTAAACATCTCAAAACCACTCAACTTTCGATGCTCTGTTCACTGAAGTGCTTATTTCAGTGAGATAAGCACTTCAGAAGACCAAAATCTAAACTTCACCAAACCACCCAACTTTCAATGCTGGGTTCACTGAAGTGCTTATTTCAGTGAGATAAGCACTTCAGAAGACCAAAATCTCAACATCACAAAACCACTCAAATTTTGTTGCTGGGTTCACTGAAGTGCTTATTTCATTGAGATAAGCACTTCACTTCGCCAAAATCCCAACCTCACCAAACGACTCAACTTTTGATGCTGGTTCCACTGAATTGCTTATTTCAGTGAGATAAGCACTTCAGAAGGCCAAAATCTAAACATCACAAATCGACTCAACTTTTGATGCTGATTTCACTGAAATGCTTCTTTCAGTCAGATAAGCACATCAGAAGGCCAAAATCTCAACTTCACCAAACCACCCAACTTTCGATCCAGGATTTACACAAATGCTTATTTCAGTTTGATAAGCACTTCAGAAGACTAAAATCTTAACTTCACCAAACCACTCAACTTTCGATGCTGGGATCACTGAAGTGCTTATTTCAGTGAGATAAGCACTTCAGAAGAACAAAATCACAACATCTCAAAACCACTCAACTTTCGATGCTGGGTTCACTGAAGTGCTTATTTCAGTGAGATAAGCACTTCAGAAGGCCAAAATCTCAACATCACCAAACCACTCAAATTTCGATGCTGGGTTCACTGAAGTGCTTATTTCAGTGAGATAAGCACTTCAGAAGACCAAAATCTCAACTTCACCAAACCACCCAACTTTCAATGCTGGGTTCACTGAAGTGCTTATTTCAGTGAGATAAGTACTTCAATACGACAAAATCCCAACCTCACCAAGCGACTCAACTTTTGATCCTGGTTCCACTGAATTGCTTATTTCAGTGAGATAAGCACTTCAGAAGGCCAAAATCTAAACTTCACTAAACGACTCAACTTTTGATGCTGGTTTCACTGAAATGCTTCTTTCAGTCAGATATTCACATCAGAAGGCCAAAATCTCAACTTCACCAAACCACCCAACTTTCGATCCAGGATCTACCCAAAGGCTAATTTCAGTGAGATAAGCACTTCAGAAGACAAAAATCTAAACTTCACCAAACCACTCAACTTTCGATGCTGGGATCACTGAAGTGATTATTTCTGTGAGATAAGCACTTCAGAAGGCCAAAATCTCAACTTCACAAAACCAGCCAACTTTCGATACTGGATTTACCCAAATGCTTATTTCAGTGAGATAAGCACTTCAGAAGACCAAAATCTAAACTTCACCAAACCACCCAACTTTCAATGCTGGGTTCACTGAAGTGCTTATTGCAGTGAGATAAGCACTTCAGAAGACCAAAATCTAAACTTCACCAAAACACCCAACTTTCAATGCTGGGTTCACTGAAGTGCTAATTTCAGTGAGATAAGCACTTCAGAAGATCAAAATCTAAACATCTCAATACCACTCAACTTTCGATGCTGTGTTCACTGAAGTGCTTATTTCAGTGAGATAAGCACTTCAGAAGACCAAAATTTAAACTTCACCAAACCACCCAACTTTCAATGCTGGGTTCACTGAAGTGCTTATTTCAGTGAGATAAGTACTTCAGAAGACCAAAATCTAAACTTCACCAAACCACCCAACTTTCAATGCTGGGTTCACTAAAGTGCTTATTTCAGTGAGATAAGCACTTCAGAAGACCAAAATCTAAACTTCACCAAACCACCCAACTTTCAATGCTGGGTTCACTGAAGTGCTTATTTCAGTGAGATAAGCACTTCAGAAGACCAAAATCTAACCTTCACCAAACCACTCAACTTTCAATGCTGGGTTCACTGAAGTGCTGATTTCAGTGAGATAAGCACTTCAGAAGACCAAAATCTAAACATCTCAAAACCACTCAAATTTCGATGCTGTGTTCAACTGAAGCGCTTATTACAGTGAGATAAGCA
This sequence comes from Stegostoma tigrinum, assembly GCF_030684315.1. NCBI lineage: Eukaryota > Metazoa > Chordata > Chondrichthyes > Orectolobiformes > Stegostomatidae > Stegostoma > Stegostoma tigrinum. The sequence goes on from NW_026728053.1 coordinate 1,078,214, forward strand.
CTTCACTTCGCCAAAATCCCAACCTCACCAAACGACTCAACTTTTGATGCTGGTTCCACTGAATTGCTTATTTCAGTGAGATAAGCACTTCAGAAGGCCAAAATCTAAACATCACTAAATGACTCAACTTTTGTTACTGATTTCACTGAAATGCTTCTTTCAGTCAGATAAGCACATCAGAAGGCCAAAATCTCAACTTCACCAAACCACCCAACTTTCGATGCTGGGATCACTGAAGTGCTTATTTCAGTGAGATAAGCACTTCAGAAGACCAAAATCTAAACTTCACCAAACCACCCAACTTTCAATGCTGGGTTCACTGAAATGCTTCTTTCAGTCAGATAAGCACTTCAGAAGAACAAAATCTCAACATCTCAAAACCACTCAACTTTCGATGATGGGTTCACTGAAGTGCTTATTTCAGTGAGATAAGCACTTCAGAAGACCAAAATCTCAACATCACCAAACCACTCAAATTTCGATGCTGGGTTCACTGAAGTGCTTATTTCAGTGAGATAAGCACTTCAGAAGACCAAAATCTCAACTTCACCAAACCACCCAACTTTCAATGCTGGGTTCACTGAAGTGCTTATTTCAGTGAGATAAGCACTTCACTTCGCCAAAATCCCAACCTCACCAAACGACTCAACTTTTGATACTGATTTCACTGAAATGCTTCTTTCAGTCAGATAAGCACATCAGAAGGCCAAAATCTCAACTTCACCAAACCACCCAACTTTCGATCCAGGATTTACACAAATGCTTATTTCAGTGAGATAAGCACTTCAGAAGACTAAAATATAAACTTCACCAAACCACCCAACTTTCAATGCTGGGTTCACTGCAGTGCTTATTTCAGTGAGATAAGCACATCAGAATGCCAAAATCCCAACCTCACCAAACGACTCAACTTTTGATACTGTTCTCACTGAAATGCTTCTTTCAGTCAGATAAGCAATTCAGAAGGCCAAAATCTCAACTTCACCAAACCAGCCAACTTTCGATACTGGATTTACCCAAATGCTTATTTCAGTGAAATATGCACTTCAGAAGACCAAAATCTAAACTTCACCAAAACTCCCAACTTTCAATGCTGGGTTCACTGAAGTGCTTATTTCAGTGAGATAAGCACTTCAGAAGATCAAAATCTGAACATCTCAAAACCACTCAACTTTCGATGCTGGGTTCACTAAAGTGCTTATTTCAGTGAGATAAGCACTTCAGAAGACCAAAATCTAAACTTCACCAAACCACCCAAATTTCAATGCTGGGTTCACTGAAGTGCTTATTTCAGTGAGATAAGCACTTCAGAAGACCAAAATCTCAACATCACAAAACCACTCAAATTTCGATTATGGGTTCACTGAAGTGCTTATTTCATTGAGATAAGCACTTCACTTCGCCAAAATCCCAACCTCACCAAACGACTCAACTTTTGATGCTGGTTCCACTGAATTGCTTATTTCAGTGAGATAAGCACTTCAGAAGGCCAAAATCTAAACATCACTAATCGACTCAACTTTTGATGCTGATTTCACTGAAATGCTTCTTTCAGTCAGATAAGCACATCAGAAGGCCAAAATCTCAACTTCACCAAACCACCCAACTTTCGATCCAGGATTTACACAAATGCTTATTTCAGTTTGATAAGCACTTCAGAAGACTAAAATCTTAACTTCACCAAACCACTCAACTTTCGATGCTGGGATCACTGAAGTGCTTATTTCAGTGAGATAAGCACTTCAGAAGAACAAAATCACAACATCTCAAAACCACTCAACTTTCGATGCTGGGTTCACTGAAGTGCTTATTTCAGTGAGATAAGCACTTCAGAAGACCAAAATCTCAACATCTCAAAACCACTCAACTTTCGATGCTGGGTGCACTGAAGTGCTTATTTCAGTGAGATAAGCAGTTCAGAAGACCCAAATCTCAACATCACCAAACCACTCAACTTTCGATGCTGGGTTCACTGCAGTGCTTATTTCAGTGAGATAAGCACTTCAGAATGCCAAAATCCCAACCTCACCAAACGACTCAACTTTTGATACTGGTTTCACTGAAATGCTTCTTTCAGTCAGATAAGCACTTCAGAAGGCCAAAATCTCAACTTCACAAAACCAGCCAACTTTCGATACTGGATTTACCCAAATGCTTATTTCAGAGAGATAAGCACTTCAGAAGACCAAAATCTAAACTTCACCAAACCACCCAACTTTCAATGGTGGGCTCACTGAAGTGCTTATTGCAGTGAGATAAGCACTTCAGAAGACCAAAATCTAAACTTCACCAAAACACCCAACTTTCAATGCTGCGTTCACTGAAGTGCTAATTTCAGTGAGATAAGCACTTCAGAAGATCAAAATCTAAACATCTCAAAACCACTCAACTTTCGATGCTCTGTTCACTGAAGTGCTTATTTCAGTGAGATAAGCACTTCAGAAGACCAAAATCTAAACTTCACCAAACCACCCAACTTTCAATGCTGGGTTCACTGAAGTGCTTATTTCAGTGAGATAAGCACTTCAGAAGACCAAAATCTCAACATCACAAAACCACTCAAATTTTGTTGCTGGGTTCACTGAAGTGCTTATTTCATTGAGATAAGCACTTCACTTCGCCAAAATCCCAACCTCACCAAACGACTCAACTTTTGATGCTGGTTCCACTGAATTGCTTATTTCAGTGAGATAAGCACTTCAGAAGGCCAAAATCTAAACATCACTAATCGACTCAACTTTTGATGCTGATTTCACTGAAATGCTTCTTTCAGTCAGATAAGCACATCAGAAGGCCAAAATCTCAACTTCACCAAACCACCCAACTTTCGATCCAGGATTTACACAAATGCTTATTTCAGTTTGATAAGCACTTCAGAAGACTAAAATCTTAACTTCACCAAACCACTCAACTTTCGATGCTGGGATCACTGAAGTGCTTATTTCAGTGAGATAAGCACTTCAGAAGAACAAAATCACAACATCTCAAAACCACTCAACTTTCGATGCTGGGTTCACTGAAGTGCTTATTTCAGTGAGATAAGCACTTCAGAAGGCCAAAATCTCAACATCACCAAACCACTCAAATTTCGATGCTGGGTTCACTGAAGTGCTTATTTCAGTGAGATAAGCACTTCAGAAGACCAAAATCTCAACTTCACCAAACCACCCAACTTTCAATGCTGGGTTCACTGAAGTGCTTATTTCAGTGAGATAAGTACTTCAATACGACAAAATCCCAACCTCACCAAGCGACTCAACTTTTGATCCTGGTTCCACTGAATTGCTTATTTCAGTGAGATAAGCACTTCAGAAGGCCAAAATCTAAACTTCACTAAACGACTCAACTTTTGATGCTGGTTTCACTGAAATGCTTCTTTCAGTCAGATATTCACATCAGAAGGCCAAAATCTCAACTTCACCAAACCACCCAACTTTCGATCCAGGATCTACCCAAAGGCTAATTTCAGTGAGATAAGCACTTCAGAAGACAAAAATCTAAACTTCACCAAACCACTCAACTTTCGATGCTGGGATCACTGAAGTGATTATTTCTGTGAGATAAGCACTTCAGAAGGCCAAAATCTCAACTTCACAAAACCAGCCAACTTTCGATACTGGATTTACCCAAATGCTTATTTCAGTGAGATAAGCACTTCAGAAGACCAAAATCTAAACTTCACCAAACCACCCAACTTTCAATGCTGGGTTCACTGAAGTGCTTATTGCAGTGAGATAAGCACTTCAGAAGACCAAAATCTAAACTTCACCAAAACACCCAACTTTCAATGCTGGGTTCACTGAAGTGCTAATTTCAGTGAGATAAGCACTTCAGAAGATCAAAATCTAAACATCTCAATACCACTCAACTTTCGATGCTGTGTTCACTGAAGTGCTTATTTCAGTGAGATAAGCACTTCAGAAGACCAAAATTTAAACTTCACCAAACCACCCAACTTTCAATGCTGGGTTCACTGAAGTGCTTATTTCAGTGAGATAAGTACTTCAGAAGACCAAAATCTAAACTTCACCAAACCACCCAACTTTCAATGCTGGGTTCACTAAAGTGCTTATTTCAGTGAGATAAGCACTTCAGAAGACCAAAATCTAAACTTCACCAAACCACCCAACTTTCAATGCTGGGTTCACTGAAGTGCTTATTTCAGTGAGATAAGCACTTCAGAAGACCAAAATCTAACCTTCACCAAACCACTCAACTTTCAATGCTGGGTTCACTGAAGTGCTGATTTCAGTGAGATAAGCACTTCAGAAGACCAAAATCTAAACATCTCAAAACCACTCAAATTTCGATGCTGTGTTCAACTGAAGCGCTTATTACAGTGAGATAAGCACTTCACTTCGCCAAAATCCCAACCTCACCAAACGACTCAACTTTTGATGCTGGTTCCACTGAATTGCTTATTTCAGTGAGATAAGCACTTCAGAAGGCCAAAATCTAAACATCACTAAATGACTCAACTTTTGTTACTGATTTCACTGAAATGCTTCTTTCAGTCAGATAAGCACATCAGAAGGCCAAAATCTCAACTTCACCAAACCACCCAACTTTCGATGCTGGGATCACTGAAGTGCTTATTTCAGTGAGATAAGCACTTCAGACGACCAAAATCTAAACTTCACCAAACCACCCAACTTTCAATGCTGGGTTCACTGAAATGCTTCTTTCAGTCAGATAAGCACTTCAGAAGAACAAAATCTCAACATCTCAAAACCACTCAACTTTCGATGATGGGTTCACTGAAGTGCTTATTTCAGTGAGATAAGCACTTCAGAAGACCAAAATCTCAACATCACCAAACCACTCAAATTTCGATGCTGGGTTCACTGAAGTGCTTATTTCAGTGAGATAAGCACTTCAGAAGACCAAAATCTCAACTTCACCAAACCACCCAACTTTCAATGCTGGGTTCACTGAAGTGCTTATTTCAGTGAGATAAGCACTTCACTTCGCCAAAATCCCAACCTCACCAAACGACTCAACTTTTGATACTGATTTCACTGAAATGCTTCTTTCAGTCAGATAAGCACATCAGAAGGCCAAAATCTCAACTTCACCAAACCACCCAACTTTCGATCCAGGATTTACACAAATGCTTATTTCAGTGAGATAAGCACTTCAGAAGACTAAAATATAAACTTCACCAAACCACCCAACTTTCAATGCTGGGTTCACTGAAATGCTTCTTTCAGTCAGATAAGCACTTCAGAAGAACAAAATCTCAACATCTCAAAACCACTCAACTTTCGATGCTGGGTTCACTGAAGTGCTTATTTCAGTGAGATAAGCACTTCAGAAGACCAAAATCTCAACATCACCAAACCACTCAAATTTCGATGCTGGGTTCACATGAAGTGCTTATTTCAGTGAGATAAGCACTTCAGAAGACCAAAATCTCAACTTCACCAAACCACCCAACTTTCGATCCAGGATATACCCAAAGGCTAATTTCAGTGAGATAAGCACTTCAGAAGACAAAAATCTAAACTTCACAAAACCACTCAACTTTCGATGCTGGGATCACTGAAGTGATTATTTCAGTGAGAAAAGCACTTCAGAAGAGCAAAAACTCAACTTCACAAAACCACTCAAATTTCGATGCTGGGCTCACTGCAGTGCTTATTTCAGTGAGATAAGCACTTCAGAATGCCAAAATCCCAACCTCACCAAACGACTCAACTTTTGATACTGGTTTCACTGAAATGCTTCTTTCAGTCAGATAAGCACTTCAGAAGGCCAAAATCTCAACTTCACAAAACCAGCCAACTTTCGATACTGGATTTACCCAAATGCTTATTTCAGAGAGATAAGCACTTCAGAAGACCAAAATCTAAACTTCACCAAACCACCCAACTTTCAATGCTGGGCTCACTGAAGTGCTTATTGCAGTGAGATAAGCACTTCAGAAGACCAAAATCTAAACTTCACCAAAACACCCAACTTTCAATGCTGCGTTCACTGAAGTGCTAATTTCAGTGAGATAAGCACTTCAGAAGATCAAAATCTAAACATCTCAAAACCACTCAACTTTCGATTCTGTGTTCACTGAAGTGCTTATTTCAGTGAGATAAGCACTTCAGAAGACCAAAATCTAAACTTCACCAAACCACCCAACTTTCAATGCTGGGTTCACTGAAGTGCTTATTTCAGTGAGATAAGCACTTCAGAAGACCAAAATCTCAACATCACAAAACCACTCAAATTTTGTTGCTGGGTTCACTGAAGTGCTTATTTCATTGAGATAAGCACTTCACTTCGCCAAAATCCCAACCTCACCAAACGACTCAACTTTTGATGCTGGTTCCACTGAATTGCTTATTTCAGTGAGATAAGCACTTCAGAAGGCCAAAATCTAAACATCACTAATCGACTCAACTTTTGATGCTGATTTCACTGAAATGCTTCTTTCAGTCAGATAAGCACATCAGAAGGCCAAAATCTCAACTTCACCAAACCACCCAACTTTCGATCCAGGATTTACACAAATGCTTATTTCAGTTTGATAAGCACTTCAGAAGACTAAAATCTTAACTTCACCAAACCACTCAACTTTCGATGCTGGGATCACTGAAGTGCTTATTTCAGTGAGATAAGCACTTCAGAAGAACAAAATCACAACATCTCAAAACCACTCAACTTTCGATGCTGGGTTCACTGAAGTGCTTATTTCAGTGAGATAAGCACTTCAGAAGACCAAAATCTCAACATCACCAAACCACTCAAATTTCGATGCTGGGTTCACTGAAGTGCTTATTTCAGTGAGATAAGCACTTCAGAAGACCAAAATCTCAACTTCACCAAACCACCCAACTTTCAATGCTGGGTTCACTGAAGTGCTTATTTCAGTGAGATAAGTACTTCAATACGACAAAATCCCAACCTCACCAAGCGACTCAACTTTTGATCCTGGTTCCACTGAATTGCTTATTTCAGTGAGATAAGCACTTCAGAAGGCCAAAATCTAAACTTCACTAAACGACTCAACTTTTGATGCTGATTTCACTGAAATGCTTCTTTCAGTCAGATATTCACATCGGAAGGCCAAAATCTCAACTTCACCAAACCACCCAACTTTCGATCCAGGATCTACCCAAAGGCTAATTTCAGTGAGATAAGCACTTCAGAAGACAAAAATCTAAACTTCACCAAACCACTCAACTTTCGATGCTGGGATCACTGAACTGATTATTTCTGTGAGATAAGCACTTCAGAAGGCCAAAATGTCAACTTCACAAATCCAGCCAACTTTCGATACTGGATTTACCCAAATGCTTATTTCAGTGAGATAAGCACTTCAGAAGACCAAAATCTAAACTTCACCAAACCACCCAACTTTCAATGCTGGGTTCACTGAAGTGCTTATTGCAGTGAGATAAGCACTTCAGAAGACCAAAATCTAAACTTCACCAAAACACCCAACTTTCAATGCTGGGTTCACTGAAGTGCTAATTTCAGTGAGATAAGCACTTCAGAAGATCAAAATCTAAACATCTCAATACCACTCAACTTTCGATGCTGTGTTCACTGAAGTGCTTATTTCAGTGAGATAAGTACTTCAGAAGACCAAAATCTAAACTTCACCAAACCACCCAACTTTCAATGCTGGGTTCACTGAAGTGCTTATTTCAGTGAGATAAGTACTTCAGAAGACCAAAATCTAAACTTCACCAAACCACCCAACTTTCAATGCTGGGTTCACTAAAGTGCTTATTTCAGTGAGATAAGCACTTCAGAAGACCAAAATCTAAACTTCACCAAACCACCCAACTTTCAATGCTGGGTTCACTGAAGTGCTTATTTCAGTGAGATAAGCACTTCAGAAGACCAAAATCTAATCTTCACCAAACCACTCAACTTTCAATGCTGGGTTCACTGAAGTGCTGATTTCAGTGAGATAAGCACTTCAGAAGACCAAAATCTAAACATCTCAAAACCACTCAAATTTCGATGCTGTGTTCACTGAAGCGCTTATTACAGTGAGATAAGCACTTCACTTCGCCAAAATCCCAACCTCACCAAACGACTCAACTTTTGATGCTGGTTCCACTGAATTGCTTATTTCAGTGAGATAAGCACTTCAGAAGGCCAAAATCTAAACATCACTAAATGACTCAACTTTTGTTACTGATTTCACTGAAATGCTTCTTTCAGTCAGATAAGCACATCAGAAGGCCAAAATCTCAACTTCACCAAACCACCCAACTTTCGATGCTGGGATCACTGAAGTGCTTATGTCAGTGAGATAAGCACTTCAGAAGACCAAAATCTAAACTTCACCAAACCACCCAACTTTCAATGCTGGGTTCACTGAAATGCTTCTTTCAGTCAGATAAGCACTTCAGAAGAACAAAATCTCAACATCTCAAAACCACTCAACTTTCGATGATGGGTTCACTGAAGTGCTTATTTCAGTGAGATAAGCACTTCAGAAGACCAAAATCTCAACATCACCAAACCACTCAAATTTCGATGCTGGGTTCACTGAAGTGCTTATTTCAGTGAGATAAGCACTTCAGAAGACCAAAATCTCAACTTCACCAAACCACCCAACTTTCAATGCTGGGTTCACTGAAGTGCTTATTTCAGTGAGATAAGCACTTCACTTCGCCAAAATCCCAACCTCACCAAACGACTCAACTTTTGATACTGATTTCACTGAAATGCTTCTTTCAGTCAGATAAGCACATCAGAAGGCCAAAATCTCAACTTCACCAAACCACCCAACTTTCGATCCAGGATTTACACAAATGCTTATTTCAGTGAGATAAGCACTTCAGAAGACTAAAATATAAACTTCACCAAACCACCCAACTTTCAATGCTGGGTTCACTGAAATGCTTCTTTCAGTCAGATAAGCACTTCAGAAGAACAAAATCTCAACATCTCAAAACCACTCAACTTTCGATGCTGGGTTCACTGAAGTGCTTATTTCAGTGAGATAAGCACTTCAGAAGACCAAAATCTCAACATCACCAAACCACTCAAATTTCGATGCTGGGTTCACATGAAGTGCTTATTTCAGTGAGATAAGCACTTCAGAAGACCAAAATCTCAACTTCACCAAACCACCCAACTTTCGATCCAGGATATACCCAAAGGCTAATTTCAGTGAGATAAGCACTTCAGAAGACAAAAATCTAAACTTCACAAAACCACTCAACTTTCGATGCTGGGATCACTGAAGTGATTATTTCAGTGAGATAAGCACTTCAGAAGACCAAAATCTAAACTTCACCAAACCACCCAACTTTCAATGCTGGGTTCACTGAAGTGCCTATTTCATTGAGATAAGCACTTCACTTCGCCAAAATCCCAACCTCACCAAACGACTCAACTTTTGATGCTGGTTCCACTGAATTGCTTATTTCAGTGAGATAAGCACTTCAGAAGGCCAAAATCTAAACATCACTAATCGACTCAACTTTTGATGCTGATTTCACTGAAATGCTTCTTTCAGTCAGATAAGCACATCAGAAGGCCAAAATCTCAACTTCACCAAACCACCCAACTTTCGAACCAGGATTTACACAAATGCTTATTTCAGTGAGATAAGCACTTCAGAAGACTGCAATCTTAACTTCACCAAACCACTCAACTTTCGATGCTGGGATCACTGAAGTGCTTATTTCAGTGAGATAAGCACTTCAGAAGAACAAAATCTCAACAACTCAAAACCACTCAACTTTCGATGCTGGGTGCACTGAAGTGCTTATTTCAGTGAGATAAGCACTTCAGAAGACCAAAATCTCAACATCACCAAACCACTCAAATTTCGATGCTGGGCTCACTGCAGTGCTTGTTTCAGTGAGAGAAGCACTTCAGAATGCCAAAATCCCAACCTCAGCAAACGACTCAACTTTTGATACTGGTTTCATGAAATGCTTCTTTCAGTCAGGTAAGCACTTCAGAAGGCCAAAATCTCATCTTCACAAAACCAGCCAACTTTCGATACTGGATTTACCCAAATGCTTATTTCGGTGAGAGAAGCACTTCAGAAGACCAAAATCTAAACTTCACCAAACCACCCAACTTACAATTTTGGGGTTCACTGAAGTGCTTATTTCAGTGAGATAAGCACTTCAGAAGACCAAAAACTAAACTTCACCAAACCACCCAACTTTCAATGCTGGGTTCACTGAAGTGCTTATTTCAGTGAGATAAGCACTTCAGAAGACCAAAATCTAAACTTCACCAAACCACCCAACTTTCAATGCTGGGTTCACTGAAGTGCTTATTTCTGTGAGATAAGCACTTCAGAAGACCAAAATCTAAACTTCACCAAACCACTCAACATTCAATGCTGGGTTCACTGAAGTGCTTATTTCAGTGAGATAAGCACTTCAGAAGACCAAAATCTAAACATCTCAAAACCACTCAAATTTCGATGCTGGGTTCACTGAAGTGCTTATTTCAGTGAGATAAGCACTTCAGAATGCCAAAATCCCAACCTCACCAAACGACTCAACTTTTGATGCTGGTTCCACTGAATTGATTATTTCAGTGAGATAAGCACTTCAGAAGGCCAAAATCTAAACATCACTAAACGACTCAACTTTTGATACTGATTTCACTGAAATGCTTCTTTCAGTCAGATAAGCACATCAGAAGGCCATAATCTCAACTTCACCAAACCACCCAACTTTCGATCCAGGATTTACACAAATGCTTATTTCAGTGAGATAAGCACTTCAGAAGACTAAAATCTTAACTTCACCAAACCACTCAATTTTCGATGCTGGGATCACTGAAGTGCTTATTTCAGTGAGATAAGCACTTCAGAAGACCAAAATCTAAACTTCACCAAACCACCCAACTTTCAATGCTGGGTTCACTGAAATGCTTCTTTCAGTCAGATAAGCACTTCAGAAGAACAAAATCTCAACATCTCAAAACCACTCAACTTTCAATGCTGGGTTCACTGAAGTGCTTATTTCAGTGAGATAAGCACTTCAGAAGACCAAAATCTCAACATCACCAAACCACTCAAATTTCGATGCTGGGTTCACATGAAGTGCTTATTTCAGTGAGATAAGCACTTCAGAAGACCAAAATCTCAACTTCACCAAACCACCCAACTTTCGATCCAGGATATACCCAAAGGCTAATTTCAGTGAGATAAGCACTTCAGAAGACAAAAATCTAAACTTCACCAAACCACTCAACTTTCGATGCTGGGATCACTGAAGTCCTTATTTCAGTGAGATAAGCACTTCAGAAGAGCAAAAACTCAACTTCACAAAACCACTCAACTTTCGATGCTGGGCTCACTGCAGTGCTTATTTCAATGAGATAAGCACTTCAGAATGCCAAAATCCCAACCTCACCAAACGACTCAACTTTTGATACTTTTCTCACTGAAATGCTTCTTTCAGTCAGATAAGCAATTCAGAAGGCCAAAATCTCAACTTCACAAAACCACCCAACTTTCGATACTGGATTTATCCAAATGCTTATTTCAGTGAAATAAGCACTTCAGGAGACCACAATCTAAACTTCACCAAAACACCCAACTTTCGATGCTGGGTTCACTGAAGTGCTTATTTCAGTGAGATAAGCACTTCAGAAGACCAAAATCTAAACTTCACCAAACCACCCAACTTTCAATGCTGGGTTCACTGAAGTGCTTATTTCAGTGAGATAAGCACTTCAGAAGACCAAAATCTCAACATCACAAAACCACTCAAATTTCGATGCTGGGTTCACTGAAGTGCTTATTTCATTGAGATAAGCACTTCACTTCGCCAAAATCCCAACCTCACCAAACGACTCAACTTTTGATGCTGGTTCCACTGAATTGCTTATTTCAGTGAGATAAGCACTTCAGAAGGCCAAAATCTAAACATCACTAATCGACTCAACTTTTGATGCTGATTTCACTGAAATGCTTCTTTCAGTCAGATAAGCACATCAGAAGGCCAAAATCTCAACTTCACCAAACCACCCAACTTTCGAACCAGGATTTACACAAATGCTTATTTCAGTGAGATAAGCACTTCAGAAGACTGCAATCTTAACTTCACCAAACCACTCAACTTTCGATGCTGGGATCACTGAAGTGCTTATTTCAGTGAGATAAGCACTTCAGAAGAACAAAATCTCAACAACTCAAAACCACTCAACTTTCGATGCTGGGTGCACTGAAGTGCTTATTTCAGTGAGATAAGCACTTCAGAAGACCAAAATCTCAACATCACCAAACCACTCAAATTTCGATGCTGGGCTCACTGCAGTGCTTATTTCAGTGAGATAAGCACTTCAGATTGCCAAAATCCCAACCTCACCAAACGACTCAACTTTCGATGCTGGGCTCACTGCAGTGCTTGTTTCAGTGAGAGAAGCACTTCAGAATGCCAAAATCCCAACCTCAGCAAACGACTCAACTTTTGATACTGGTTTCATGAAATGCTTCTTTCAGTCAGGTAAGCACTTCAGAAGGCCAAAATCTCAACTTCACTAAACGACTCAACTTTTGATGCTGATTTCACTGAAATGCTTCTTTCGGTCAGATAAGCACATCAGAAGGCCAAAATCTCAACTTCACCAAACCACCCAACTTTCGATCCAGGATATACCCAAAGGCTAATTTCAGTGAGATAAGCACTTCAGAAGACAAAAATCTAAACTTCACCAAACCACTCAACTTTCGATGCTGGGATCACTGAAGTGCTTATTTCAGTGAGATAAGCACTTCAGAAGAGCAAAAACTCAACTTCACAAAACCACTCAACTTTCGATGCTGGGCTCACTGCAGTGCTTATTTCAATGAGATAAGCACTTCAGAATGCCAAAATCCCAACCTCACCAAACGACTCAACTTTTGATACTTTTCTCACTGAAATGCTTCTTTCAGTCAGATAAGCAATTCAGAAGGCCAGAATCTCAACTTCACAAAACCAGCCAACTTTCGATACTGGATTTATCCAAATGCTTATTTCAGTGAAATAAGCACTTCAGGAGACCACAATCTAAACTTCACCAAAACACCCAACTTTCGATGCTGGGTTCACTGAAGTGCTTATTTCAGTGAGATAAGCACTTCAGAAGACCAAAATCTAAACTTCACCAAACCACCCAACTTTCAATGCTGGGTTCACTGAAGTGCCTATTTCATTGAGATAAGCACTTCACTTCGCCAAAATCCCAACCTCACCAAACGACTCAACTTTTGATGCTGGTTCCACTGAATTGCTTATTTCAGTGAGATAAGCACTTCAGAAGGCCAAAATCTAAACATCACTAATCGACTCAACTTTTGATGCTGATTTCACTGAAATGCTTCTTTCAGTGTGATAAGCACATCAGAAGGCCAAAATCTCAACTTCACCAAACCACCCAACTTTCGATCCAGGATTTACACAAATGCTTATTTCAGTGAGATAAGCACTTCAGAAGACTAAAATCTTAACTTCACCAAACCACTCAACTTTCGATGCTGGGATGACTGAAGTGCTTATTTCAGTGAGATAAGCACTTCAGAAGAACAAAATCTCAACATCTCAAAACCACTCAACGTTCGATGCTGGGTGCACTGAAGTGCTTATTTCAGTGAGATAAGCACTTCAGAAGACCAAAATCTCAACATCACCAAACGACTCAACTTTCGATGCTGGGTTCACTGAAGTGCTTATTTCAGTGAGATAAGCACTTCAGAATGCCAAAATCCCAACCTCATCAAACGACTCAACTTTTGATGCTGGTTCCACTGAATTGATTATTTCAGTGAGATAAGCACTTCAGAAGGCCAAAATCTAAACATCACTAAACGACTCAACTTTTGATACTTATTTCACTGAAATGCTTCTTTCAGTCAGATAAGCACATCAGAAGGCCAAAATCTCAACTTCACCAAACCACCCAACTTTCGATACTGGATTTACACAAATGCTTATTTCAGTGAGATAAGCACTTCAGAAGACTAAAATCTTAACTTCACCAAACCACTCAACTTTCGATGCTGGGATGACTGAAGTGATTATTTCAGTGAGATAAGCACTTCAGAAGAACAAAATCTCAACATCTCAAAACCACTCAACGTTCGATGCTGGGTGCACTGAAGTGCTTATTTCAGTGAGATAAGCACTTCAGAAGACCAAAATCTCAACATCACCAAACGACTCAACTTTCGATGCTGGGTTCACTGAAGTGCTTATTTCAGTGAGATAAGCACTTCAGAATGCCAAAATCCCAACCTCATCAAACGACTCAACTTTTGATGCTGGTTCCACTGAATTGATTATTTCAGTGAGATAAGCACTTCAGAAGGCCAAAATCTAAACATCACTAAACGACTCAACTTTTGATACTTATTTCACTGAAATGCTTCTTTCAGTCAGATAAGCACATCAGAAGGCCAAAATCTCAACTTCACCAAACCACCCAACTTTCGATACTGGATTTACACAAATGCTTATTTCAGTGAGATAAGCACTTCAGAAGACTAAAATCTTAACTTCACCAAACCACTCAACTTTCGATGCTGGGATCACTGAAGTGCTTATTTCATTGAGATAAGCACTTCACTTCGCCAAAATCCCAACCTCACCAAACGACTCAACTTTTGATGCTGGTTCCAGTGAATTGCTTATTCCAGTGAGATAAGCACTTCAGAAGGCCAAAATCTAAACATCACTAATCGACTCAACTTTTGATGCTGGGTTCACTGAAGTGCTTATTTCAGTGAGATAAGCACTTCAGAAAGCCAAAATCTAAACTTCACTAATCGACTCAACTTTTGATGCTGATTTCACTGAAATGCTTCTTTCAGTCAGATAAGCACATCAGAAGGCCAAAATCTCAACTTCACCAAACCACTCAACTTTCGATGCTGGGATCACTGAAGTGCTTATTTCAGTGAGATAAGCACTTCAGAAGAACAAAATCTCAACATCTCAAAACCACTCAACTTTCGATGCTGGGTGCACTGAAGTGCTTATTTCCGTGAGATAAGCACTTCAGAAGACCAAAATCTAAACTTCACCAAACCACCCAACTTTCGATGCTGGGTTCACTGAAATGCTTATTTCAGTGAGATAAGCACTTCAGAAGACCAAAATCTCAACATCACCAAACCACTCAAATTTCGATGCTGGGTTCACTGAAGTGCTTATTTCAGTGAGATAAGCACTTCAGAAGACCAAAATCACAACTTCACCAAACCACCCAACTTTCAATGCTGGGTTCACTGAAGTGCTTATTTCTGTGAGATAAGTACTTCAATACGCCAAAATCCCAACCTCACCAAGCGACTCAACTTTTGATGCTGGTTCCACTGAATTGCTTATTTCAGTGAGATAAGCACTTCAGAAGGCCAAAATCTAAACTTCACTAATCGACTCAACTTTTGATGCTGATTTCACTGAAATGCTTCTTTCAGTCAGATATTCACATCAGAAGGCCAAAATCTCAACTTCACCAAACCACCCAACTTTCGATCCAGGATATACCCAAAGGCTAATTTCAGTGAGATAAGCACTTCAGAAGACAAAATTCTAAACTTCACCAAACCACTCAATTTCGATGCTGGGATCACTGAAGTGATTATTTCAGTGAGATAAGCACTTCAGAAGAGCAAAAACTCAACTTCACAAAACCACTCAACTTTCGATGCTGGGCTCACTGCAGTGCTTATTTCAGTGAGATAAGCACTTCAGAATGTCAAAATCCCAACCTCACCAAACGACTCAACTTTTGATACTGGTTTCACTGAAATGCTTCTTTCAGTCAGATAAGCACTTCAGAAGGCCAAAATCTCAACTTCACAAAACCAGCCAACTTTCGATACTGTATTTACCCAAATGCTTATTTCAGTGAGATAAGCACTTCAGAAGACCAAAATCTAAACTTCACCAAAACACCGAACTTTCAATGCTGGGTTCACTGAAGTGCTAATTTCAGTGAGATAAGCACTTCAGAAGATCAAAATCTAAACATCTCAAAACCACTCAACTTTCGATGCTGTGTTCACTGAAGTGCTTATTTCAGTGAGATAAGCACTTCAGAAGACCAAAATCTAAACTTCACCAAACCACCCAACTTTCAATGCTGCGTTCACTGAAGTGCTAATTTCAGTGAGATAAGCACTTCAGAAGATCAAAATCTAAACATCTCAAAACCACTCAACTTTCGATGCTGTGTTCACTGAAGTGCTTATTTCAGTGAGATAAGCACTTCAGAAGACCAAAATCTAAACTTCACCAAACCACCCAACTTTCAATGCTGGGTTCACTGAAGTGCTTATTTCAGTGAGATAAGCACTTCAGAAGACCAAAATCTAATCTTCACCAAACCACTCAACTTTCAATGCTGGGTTCACTGAAGTGCTGATTTCAGTGAGATAAGCACTTCAGAAGACCAAAATCTAAACATCTCAAAACCACTCAAATTTCGATGCTGTGTTCACTGAAGCGCTTATTACAGTGAGATAAGCACTTCACTTCGCCAAAATCCCAACCTCACCAAACGACTCAACTTTTGATGCTGGTTCCACTGAATTGCTTATTTCAGTGAGATAAGCACTTCAGAAGGCCAAAATCTAAACATCACTAAATGACTCAACTTTTGTTACTGATTTCACTGAAATGCTTCTTTCAGTCAGATAAGCACATCAGAAGGCCAAAATCTCAACTTCACCAAACCACCCAACTTTCGATGCTGGGATCACTGAAGTGCTTATGTCAGTGAGATAAGCACTTCAGAAGACCAAAATCTAAACTTCACCAAACCACCCAACTTTCAATGCTGGGTTCACTGAAATGCTTCTTTCAGTCAGATAAGCACTTCAGAAGAACAAAATCTCAACATCTCAAAACCACTCAACTTTCGATGATGGGTTCACTGAAGTGCTTATTTCAGTGAGATAAGCACTTCAGAAGACCAAAATCTCAACATCACCAAACCACTCAAATTTCGATGCTGGGTTCACTGAAGTGCTTATTTCAGTGAGATAAGCACTTCAGAAGACCAAAATCTCAACTTCACCAAACCACCCAACTTTCAATGCTGGGTTCACTGAAGTGCTTATTTCAGTGAGATAAGCACTTCACTTCGCCAAAATCCCAACCTCACCAAACGACTCAACTTTTGATACTGATTTCACTGAAATGCTTCTTTCAGTCAGATAAGCACATCAGAAGGCCAAAATCTCAACTTCACCAAACCACCCAACTTTCGATCCAGGATTTACACAAATGCTTATTTCAGTGAGATAAGCACTTCAGAAGACTAAAATATAAACTTCACCAAACCACCCAACTTTCAATGCTGGGTTCACTGAAATGCTTCTTTCAGTCAGATAAGCACTTCAGAAGAACAAAATCTCAACATCTCAAAACCACTCAACTTTCGATGCTGGGTTCACTGAAGTGCTTATTTCAGTGAGATAAGCACTTCAGAAGACCAAAATCTCAACATCACCAAACCACTCAAATTTCGATGCTGGGTTCACATGAAGTGCTTATTTCAGTGAGATAAGCACTTCAGAAGACCAAAATCTCAACTTCACCAAACCACCCAACTTTCGATCCAGGATATACCCAAAGGCTAATTTCAGTGAGATAAGCACTTCAGAAGACAAAAATCTAAACTTCACAAAACCACTCAACTTTCGATGCTGGGATCACTGAAGTGATTATTTCAGTGAGATAAGCACTTCAGAAGACCAAAATCTAAACTTCACCAAACCACCCAACTTTCAATGCTGGGTTCACTGAAGTGCCTATTTCATTGAGATAAGCACTTCACTTCGCCAAAATCCCAACCTCACCAAACGACTCAACTTTTGATGCTGGTTCCACTGAATTGCTTATTTCAGTGAGATAAGCACTTCAGAAGGCCAAAATCTAAACATCACTAATCGACTCAACTTTTGATGCTGATTTCACTGAAATGCTTCTTTCAGTCAGATAAGCACATCAGAAGGCCAAAATCTCAACTTCACCAAACCACCCAACTTTCGAACCAGGATTTACACAAATGCTTATTTCAGTGAGATAAGCACTTCAGAAGACTGCAATCTTAACTTCACCAAACCACTCAACTTTCGATGCTGGGATCACTGAAGTGCTTATTTCAGTGAGATAAGCACTTCAGAAGAACAAAATCTCAACAACTCAAAACCACTCAACTTTCGATGCTGGGTGCACTGAAGTGCTTATTTCAGTGAGATAAGCACTTCAGAAGACCAAAATCTCAACATCACCAAACCACTCAAATTTCGATGCTGGGCTCACTGCAGTGCTTGTTTCAGTGAGAGAAGCACTTCAGAATGCCAAAATCCCAACCTCAGCAAACGACTCAACTTTTGATACTGGTTTCATGAAATGCTTCTTTCAGTCAGGTAAGCACTTCAGAAGGCCAAAATCTCATCTTCACAAAACCAGCCAACTTTCGATACTGGATTTACCCAAATGCTTATTTCGGTGAGAGAAGCACTTCAGAAGACCAAAATCTAAACTTCACCAAACCACCCAACTTACAATTTTGGGGTTCACTGAAGTGCTTATTTCAGTGAGATAAGCACTTCAGAAGACCAAAAACTAAACTTCACCAAACCACCCAACTTTCAATGCTGGGTTCACTGAAGTGCTTATTTCAGTGAGATAAGCACTTCAGAAGACCAAAATCTAAACTTCACCAAACCACCCAACTTTCAATGCTGGGTTCACTGAAGTGCTTATTTCTGTGAGATAAGCACTTCAGAAGACCAAAATCTAAACTTCACCAAACCACTCAACATTCAATGCTGGGTTCACTGAAGTGCTTATTTCAGTGAGATAAGCACTTCAGAAGACCAAAATCTAAACATCTCAAAACCACTCAAATTTCGATGCTGGGTTCACTGAAGTGCTTATTTCAGTGAGATAAGCACTTCAGAATGCCAAAATCCCAACCTCACCAAACGACTCAACTTTTGATGCTGGTTCCACTGAATTGATTATTTCAGTGAGATAAGCACTTCAGAAGGCCAAAATCTAAACATCACTAAACGACTCAACTTTTGATACTGATTTCACTGAAATGCTTCTTTCAGTCAGATAAGCACATCAGAAGGCCATAATCTCAACTTCACCAAACCACCCAACTTTCGATCCAGGATTTACACAAATGCTTATTTCAGTGAGATAAGCACTTCAGAAGACTAAAATCTTAACTTCACCAAACCACTCAATTTTCGATGCTGGGATCACTGAAGTGCTTATTTCAGTGAGATAAGCACTTCAGAAGACCAAAATCTAAACTTCACCAAACCACCCAACTTTCAATGCTGGGTTCACTGAAATGCTTCTTTCAGTCAGATAAGCACTTCAGAAGAACAAAATCTCAACATCTCAAAACCACTCAACTTTCAATGCTGGGTTCACTGAAGTGCTTATTTCAGTGAGATAAGCACTTCAGAAGACCAAAATCTCAACATCACCAAACCACTCAAATTTCGATGCTGGGTTCACATGAAGTGCTTATTTCAGTGAGATAAGCACTTCAGAAGACCAAAATCTCAACTTCACCAAACCACCCAACTTTCGATCCAGGATATACCCAAAGGCTAATTTCAGTGAGATAAGCACTTCAGAAGACAAAAATCTAAACTTCACCAAACCACTCAACTTTCGATGCTGGGATCACTGAAGTCCTTATTTCAGTGAGATAAGCACTTCAGAAGAGCAAAAACTCAACTTCACAAAACCACTCAACTTTCGATGCTGGGCTCACTGCAGTGCTTATTTCAATGAGATAAGCACTTCAGAATGCCAAAATCCCAACCTCACCAAACGACTCAACTTTTGATACTTTTCTCACTGAAATGCTTCTTTCAGTCAGATAAGCAATTCAGAAGGCCAAAATCTCAACTTCACAAAACCACCCAACTTTCGATACTGGATTTATCCAAATGCTTATTTCAGTGAAATAAGCACTTCAGGAGACCACAATCTAAACTTCACCAAAACACCCAACTTTCGATGCTGGGTTCACTGAAGTGCTTATTTCAGTGAGATAAGCACTTCAGAAGACCAAAATCTAAACTTCACCAAACCACCCAACTTTCAATGCTGGGTTCACTGAAGTGCTTATTTCAGTGAGATAAGCACTTCAGAAGACCAAAATCTCAACATCACAAAACCACTCAAATTTCGATGCTGGGTTCACTGAAGTGCTTATTTCATTGAGATAAGCACTTCACTTCGCCAAAATCCCAACCTCACCAAACGACTCAACTTTTGATGCTGGTTCCACTGAATTGCTTATTTCAGTGAGATAAGCACTTCAGAAGGCCAAAATCTAAACATCACTAATCGACTCAACTTTTGATGCTGATTTCACTGAAATGCTTCTTTCAGTCAGATAAGCACATCAGAAGGCCAAAATCTCAACTTCACCAAACCACCCAACTTTCGAACCAGGATTTACACAAATGCTTATTTCAGTGAGATAAGCACTTCAGAAGACTGCAATCTTAACTTCACCAAACCACTCAACTTTCGATGCTGGGATCACTGAAGTGCTTATTTCAGTGAGATAAGCACTTCAGAAGAACAAAATCTCAACAACTCAAAACCACTCAACTTTCGATGCTGGGTGCACTGAAGTGCTTATTTCAGTGAGATAAGCACTTCAGAAGACCAAAATCTCAACATCACCAAACCACTCAAATTTCGATGCTGGGCTCACTGCAGTGCTTATTTCAGTGAGATAAGCACTTCAGATTGCCAAAATCCCAACCTCACCAAACGACTCAACTTTCGATGCTGGGCTCACTGCAGTGCTTGTTTCAGTGAGAGAAGCACTTCAGAATGCCAAAATCCCAACCTCAGCAAACGACTCAACTTTTGATACTGGTTTCATGAAATGCTTCTTTCAGTCAGGTAAGCACTTCAGAAGGCCAAAATCTCAACTTCACTAAACGACTCAACTTTTGATGCTGATTTCACTGAAATGCTTCTTTCGGTCAGATAAGCACATCAGAAGGCCAAAATCTCAACTTCACCAAACCACCCAACTTTCGATCCAGGATATACCCAAAGGCTAATTTCAGTGAGATAAGCACTTCAGAAGACAAAAATCTAAACTTCACCAAACCACTCAACTTTCGATGCTGGGATCACTGAAGTGCTTATTTCAGTGAGATAAGCACTTCAGAAGAGCAAAAACTCAACTTCACAAAACCACTCAACTTTCGATGCTGGGCTCACTGCAGTGCTTATTTCAATGAGATAAGCACTTCAGAATGCCAAAATCCCAACCTCACCAAACGACTCAACTTTTGATACTTTTCTCACTGAAATGCTTCTTTCAGTCAGATAAGCAATTCAGAAGGCCAGAATCTCAACTTCACAAAACCAGCCAACTTTCGATACTGGATTTATCCAAATGCTTATTTCAGTGAAATAAGCACTTCAGGAGACCACAATCTAAACTTCACCAAAACACCCAACTTTCGATGCTGGGTTCACTGAAGTGCTTATTTCAGTGAGATAAGCACTTCAGAAGACCAAAATCTAAACTTCACCAAACCACCCAACTTTCAATGCTGGGTTCACTGAAGTGCCTATTTCATTGAGATAAGCACTTCACTTCGCCAAAATCCCAACCTCACCAAACGACTCAACTTTTGATGCTGGTTCCACTGAATTGCTTATTTCAGTGAGATAAGCACTTCAGAAGGCCAAAATCTAAACATCACTAATCGACTCAACTTTTGATGCTGATTTCACTGAAATGCTTCTTTCAGTGTGATAAGCACATCAGAAGGCCAAAATCTCAACTTCACCAAACCACCCAACTTTCGATCCAGGATTTACACAAATGCTTATTTCAGTGAGATAAGCACTTCAGAAGACTAAAATCTTAACTTCACCAAACCACTCAACTTTCGATGCTGGGATGACTGAAGTGCTTATTTCAGTGAGATAAGCACTTCAGAAGAACAAAATCTCAACATCTCAAAACCACTCAACGTTCGATGCTGGGTGCACTGAAGTGCTTATTTCAGTGAGATAAGCACTTCAGAAGACCAAAATCTCAACATCACCAAACGACTCAACTTTCGATGCTGGGTTCACTGAAGTGCTTATTTCAGTGAGATAAGCACTTCAGAATGCCAAAATCCCAACCTCATCAAACGACTCAACTTTTGATGCTGGTTCCACTGAATTGATTATTTCAGTGAGATAAGCACTTCAGAAGGCCAAAATCTAAACATCACTAAACGACTCAACTTTTGATACTTATTTCACTGAAATGCTTCTTTCAGTCAGATAAGCACATCAGAAGGCCAAAATCTCAACTTCACCAAACCACCCAACTTTCGATACTGGATTTACACAAATGCTTATTTCAGTGAGATAAGCACTTCAGAAGACTAAAATCTTAACTTCACCAAACCACTCAACTTTCGATGCTGGGATGACTGAAGTGATTATTTCAGTGAGATAAGCACTTCAGAAGAACAAAATCTCAACATCTCAAAACCACTCAACGTTCGATGCTGGGTGCACTGAAGTGCTTATTTCAGTGAGATAAGCACTTCAGAAGACCAAAATCTCAACATCACCAAACGACTCAACTTTCGATGCTGGGTTCACTGAAGTGCTTATTTCAGTGAGATAAGCACTTCAGAATGCCAAAATCCCAACCTCATCAAACGACTCAACTTTTGATGCTGGTTCCACTGAATTGATTATTTCAGTGAGATAAGCACTTCAGAAGGCCAAAATCTAAACATCACTAAACGACTCAACTTTTGATACTTATTTCACTGAAATGCTTCTTTCAGTCAGATAAGCACATCAGAAGGCCAAAATCTCAACTTCACCAAACCACCCAACTTTCGATACTGGATTTACACAAATGCTTATTTCAGTGAGATAAGCACTTCAGAAGACTAAAATCTTAACTTCACCAAACCACTCAACTTTCGATGCTGGGATCACTGAAGTGCTTATTTCATTGAGATAAGCACTTCACTTCGCCAAAATCCCAACCTCACCAAACGACTCAACTTTTGATGCTGGTTCCAGTGAATTGCTTATTCCAGTGAGATAAGCACTTCAGAAGGCCAAAATCTAAACATCACTAATCGACTCAACTTTTGATGCTGGGTTCACTGAAGTGCTTATTTCAGTGAGATAAGCACTTCAGAAAGCCAAAATCTAAACTTCACTAATCGACTCAACTTTTGATGCTGATTTCACTGAAATGCTTCTTTCAGTCAGATAAGCACATCAGAAGGCCAAAATCTCAACTTCACCAAACCACTCAACTTTCGATGCTGGGATCACTGAAGTGCTTATTTCAGTGAGATAAGCACTTCAGAAGAACAAAATCTCAACATCTCAAAACCACTCAACTTTCGATGCTGGGTGCACTGAAGTGCTTATTTCCGTGAGATAAGCACTTCAGAAGACCAAAATCTAAACTTCACCAAACCACCCAACTTTCGATGCTGGGTTCACTGAAATGCTTATTTCAGTGAGATAAGCACTTCAGAAGACCAAAATCTCAACATCACCAAACCACTCAAATTTCGATGCTGGGTTCACTGAAGTGCTTATTTCAGTGAGATAAGCACTTCAGAAGACCAAAATCACAACTTCACCAAACCACCCAACTTTCAATGCTGGGTTCACTGAAGTGCTTATTTCTGTGAGATAAGTACTTCAATACGCCAAAATCCCAACCTCACCAAGCGACTCAACTTTTGATGCTGGTTCCACTGAATTGCTTATTTCAGTGAGATAAGCACTTCAGAAGGCCAAAATCTAAACTTCACTAATCGACTCAACTTTTGATGCTGATTTCACTGAAATGCTTCTTTCAGTCAGATATTCACATCAGAAGGCCAAAATCTCAACTTCACCAAACCACCCAACTTTCGATCCAGGATATACCCAAAGGCTAATTTCAGTGAGATAAGCACTTCAGAAGACAAAATTCTAAACTTCACCAAACCACTCAATTTCGATGCTGGGATCACTGAAGTGATTATTTCAGTGAGATAAGCACTTCAGAAGAGCAAAAACTCAACTTCACAAAACCACTCAACTTTCGATGCTGGGCTCACTGCAGTGCTTATTTCAGTGAGATAAGCACTTCAGAATGTCAAAATCCCAACCTCACCAAACGACTCAACTTTTGATACTGGTTTCACTGAAATGCTTCTTTCAGTCAGATAAGCACTTCAGAAGGCCAAAATCTCAACTTCACAAAACCAGCCAACTTTCGATACTGTATTTACCCAAATGCTTATTTCAGTGAGATAAGCACTTCAGAAGACCAAAATCTAAACTTCACCAAAACACCGAACTTTCAATGCTGGGTTCACTGAAGTGCTAATTTCAGTGAGATAAGCACTTCAGAAGATCAAAATCTAAACATCTCAAAACCACTCAACTTTCGATGCTGTGTTCACTGAAGTGCTTATTTCAGTGAGATAAGCACTTCAGAAGACCAAAATCTAAACTTCACCAAACCACCCAACTTTCAATGCTGCGTTCACTGAAGTGCTAATTTCAGTGAGATAAGCACTTCAGAAGATCAAAATCTAAACATCTCAAAACCACTCAACTTTCGATGCTGTGTTCACTGAAGTGCTTATTTCAGTGAGATAAGCACTTCAGAAGACCAAAATCTAAACTTCACCAAACCACCCAACTTTCAATGCTGGGTTCAATGAAGTGCTTATTTCAGTGAGATAAGCACTTCAGAAGACCAAAATCTCAACATCACAAAACCACTCAAATTTCGATGCTGGGTTCACTGAAGTGCTTATTTCATTGAGATAAGCACTTCACTTCGCCAAAATCCCAACCTCACCAAACGACTCAACTTTTGATGCTGGTTCCACTGAATTGCTTATTTCAGTGAGATAAGCACTTCAGAAGGCCAAAATCTAAACATCACTAATCGACTCAACTTTTGATGCTGATTTCACTGAAATGCTTCTTTCAGTCAGATAAGCACATCAGAAGGCCAAAATCTCAACTTCACCAAACCACCCAACTTTCGAACCAGGATTTACACAAATGCTTATTTCAGTGAGATAAGCACTTCAGAAGACTGCAATCTTAACTTCACCAAACCACTCAACTTTCGATGCTGGGATCACTGAAGTGCTTATTTCAGTGAGATAAGCACTTCAGAAGAACAAAATCTCAACAACTCAAAACCACTCAACTTTCGATGCTGGGTGCACTGAAGTGCATATTTCAGTGAGATAAGCACTTCAGAAGACCAAAATCTCAACATCACCAAACCACTCAAATTTCGATGCTGGGCTCACTGCAGTGCTTATTTCAGTGAGATAAGCACTTCAGATTGCCAAAATCCCAACCTCACCAAACGACTCAACTTTCGATGCTGGGCTCACTGCAGTGCTTGTTTCAGTGAGAGAAGCACTTCAGAATGGCAAAATCCCAACCTCAGCAAACGACTCAACTTTTGATACTGGTTTCATGAAATGCTTCTTTCAGTCAGGTAAGCACTTCAGAAGGCCAAAATCTCATCTTCACAAAACCAGCCAACTTTCGATACTGGATTTACCCAAATGCTTATTTCGGTGAGAGAAGCACTTCAGAAGACCAAAATCTAAACTTCACC
Source organism: Stegostoma tigrinum (assembly GCF_030684315.1). Lineage (NCBI taxonomy): Eukaryota > Metazoa > Chordata > Chondrichthyes > Orectolobiformes > Stegostomatidae > Stegostoma > Stegostoma tigrinum. The sequence goes on from NW_026728053.1 coordinate 1,103,822, forward strand.
AAACCACCCAACTTACAATGCTGGGTTCACTGAAGTGCTTATTTCAGTGAGATAAGCACTTCAGAAGACCAAAAATTAAACTTCACCAAACCACCCAACTTTCAATGCTGGGTTCACTGAAGTGCTTATTTCAGTGAGATAAGCACTTCAGAAGACCAAAATCTAAACTTCACCAAACCACCCAACTTTCAATGCTGGGTTAACTGAAGTGCTTATTTCTGTGAGATAAGCACTTCAGAAGACCAAAATCTAAACTTCACCAAACCACTCAACATTCAATGCTGGGTTCACTGAAGTGCTTATTTCAGTGAGATAAGCACTTCAGAAGACCAAAATCTAAACATCTCAAAACCACTCAAATTTCGATGCTGGGTTCACTGAAGTGCTTATTTCAGTGAGATAAGCACTTCAGAAGACCAAAATCTCAACATCACCAAACCACTCAAATTTCGATGCTGGGTTCACATGAAGTGCTTATTTCAGTGAGATAAGCACATCAGAAGGCCAAAATCTCAACTTCACCAAACCACCCAACTTTCGATCCAGGATTTACACAAATGCTTATTTCAGTTTGATAAGCACTTCAGAAGACTAAAATCTTAACTTCACCAAACCACTCAACTTTCGATGCTGGGATCACTGAAGTGCTTATTTCAGTGAGATAAGCACTTCAGAAGAACAAAATCACAACATCTCAAAACCACTCAACTTTCGATGCTGGGTTCACTGAAGTGCTTATTTCAGTGAGATAAGCACTTCAGAAGACCAAAATCTCAACATCACCAAACCACTCAAATTTCGATGCTGGGTTCACTGAAGTGCTTATTTCAGTGAGATAAGCACTTCAGAAGACCAAAATCTCAACTTCACCAAACCACCCAACTTTCAATGCTGGGTTCACTGAAGTGCTTATTTCAGTGAGATAAGTACTTCAATACGACAAAATCCCAACCTCACCAAGCGACTCAACTTTTGATCCTGGTTCCACTGAATTGCTTATTTCAGTGAGATAAGCACTTCAGAAGGCCAAAATCTAAACTTCACTAAACGACTCAACTTTTGATGCTGATTTCACTGAAATGCTTCTTTCAGTCAGATATTCACATCGGAAGGCCAAAATCTCAACTTCACCAAACCACCCAACTTTCGATCCAGGATCTACCCAAAGGCTAATTTCAGTGAGATAAGCACTTCAGAAGACAAAAATCTAAACTTCACCAAACCACTCAACTTTCGATGCTGGGATCACTGAAGTGATTATTTCTGTGAGATAAGCACTTCAGAAGGCCAAAATGTCAACTTCACAAATCCAGCCAACTTTCGATACTGGATTTACCCAAATGCTTATTTCAGTGAGATAAGCACTTCAGAAGACCAAAATCTAAACTTCACCAAACCACCCAACTTTCAATGCTGGGTTCACTGAAGTGCTTATTGCAGTGAGATAAGCACTTCAGAAGACCAAAATCTAAACTTCACCAAAACACCCAACTTTCAATGCTGGGTTCACTGAAGTGCTAATTTCAGTGAGATAAGCACTTCAGAAGATCAAAATCTAAACATCTCAATACCACTCAACTTTCGATGCTGTGTTCACTGAGGTGCTTATTTCAGTGAGATAAGTACTTCAGAAGACCAAAATCTAAACTTCACCAAACCACCCAACTTTCAATGCTGGGTTCACTGAAGTGCTTATTTCAGTGAGATAAGTACTTCAGAAGACCAAAATCTAAACTTCACCAAACCACCCAACTTTCAATGCTGGGTTCACTAAAGTGCTTATTTCAGTGAGATAAGCACTTCAGAAGACCAAAATCTAAACTTCACCAAACCACCCAACTTTCAATGCTGGGTTCACTGAAGTGCTTATTTCAGTGAGATAAGCACTTCAGAAGACCAAAATCTAACCTTCACCAAACCACTCAACTTTCAATGCTGGGTTCACTGAAGTGCTGATTTCAGTGAGATAAGCACTTCAGAAAACCAAAATCTAAACATCTCAAAACCACTCAAATTTCGATGCTGTGTTCACTGAAGCGCTTATTACAGTGAGATAAGCACTTCACTTCGCCAAAATCCCAACCTCACCAAACGACTCGACTTTTGATGCTGGTTCCACTGAATTGCTTATTTCAGTGAGATAAGCACTTCAGAAGGCCAAAATCTAAACATCACTAAATGACTCAACTTTTGTTACTGATTTCACTGAAATGCTTCTTTCAGTCAGATAAGCACATCAGAAGGCCAAAATCTCAACTTCACCAAAACACCCAACTTTCGATGCTGGGATCACTGAAGTGCTTATGTCAGTGAGATAAGCACTTCAGAAGACTAAAATATAAACTTCACCAAACCACCCAACTTTCAATGCTGGGTTCACTGAAATGCTTCTTTCAGTCAGATAAGCACTTCAGAAGAACAAAATCTCAACATCTCAAAACCACTCAACTTTCGATGCTGGGTTCACTGAAGTGCTTATTTCAGTGAGATAAGCACTTCAGAAGACCAAAATCTCAACATCACCAAACCACTCAAATTTCGATGCTGGGTTCACATGAAGTGTTTATTTCAGTGAGATAAGCACTTCAGAAGACCAAAATCTCAACTTCACCAAACCACCCAACTTTCGATCCAGGATATACCCAAAGGCTAATTTCAGTGAGATAAGCACTTCAGAAGACAAAAATCTAAACTTCACCAAACCACTCAACTTTCGATGCTGGGATCACTGAAGTGCTTATTTCAGTGAGATAAGCACTTCAGAAGAGCAAAAACTCAACTTCACAAAACCACTCAACTTTCTATGCTGGGCTCACTGCAGTGCTTATTTCAGTGAGATAAGCACTTCAGAATGCCAAAATCCCAACCTCACCAAACGACTCAACTTTTGATACTGTTCTCACTGAAATGCTTCTTTCAGTCAGATAAGCAATTCAGAAGGCCAAAATCTCAACTTCATAAAACCAGCCAACTTTCGATACTGGATTTACCCAAATGCTTATTTCAGTGAAATAAGCACTTCAGAAGATCAAAATCTAAACATCTCAAAACCACTCAACTTTCGATGCTGGGTTCACTGAAGTGCTTATTTCAGTGAGATAAGCACTTCAGAAGACCAAAATCTAATCTTCACCAAACCACCCAAATTTCAATGCTGGGTTCACTGAAGTGCTTATTTCAGTGAGATAAGCACTTCAGAAGACCAAAATCTCAACATCACAAAACCACTCAAATTTCGATGCTGGGTTCACTGAAGTGCTTATTTCATTGAGATAAGCACTTCACTTCGCCAAAATCCCAACCTCACCAAACGACTCAACTTTTGATGCTGGTTCCTCTGAATTGCTTATTTCAGTGAGATAAGCACTTCAGAAGGCCAAAATCTAAACATCACTAATCGACTCAACTTTTGATGCTGATTTCACTGAAATGCTTCTTTCAGTGTGATAAGCACATCAGAAGGCCAAAATCTCAACTTCACCAAACCACCCAACTTTCGATCCAGGATTTACACAAATGCTTATTTCAGTGAGATAAGCACTTCAGAAGACTAAAATATAAACTTCACCAAACCACCCAACTTTCAATGCTGGGTTCACTGAAATGCTTCTTTCAGTCAGATAAGCACTTCAGAAGAACAAAATCTCAACATCTCAAAACCACTCAACTTTCGATGCTGGGTTCACTGAAGTGCTTATTTCAGTGAGATAAGCACTTCAGAAGACCAAAATCTCAACATCACCAAACCACTCAAATTTCGATGCTGGGTTCACATGAAGTGCTTATTTCAGTGAGATAAGCACTTCAGAAGACCAAAATCTCAACTTCACCAAACCACCCAACTTTCGATCCAGGATATACCCAAAGGCTAATTTCAGTGAGATAAGCACTTCAGAAGACAAAAATCTAAACTTCACAAAACCACTCAACTTTCGATGCTGGGATCACTGAAGTGATTATTTCAGTGAGATAAGCACTTCAGAAGAGCAAAAACTCAACTTCACAAAACCACTCAAATTTCGATGCTGGGCTCACTGCAGTGCTTATTTCAGTGAGATAAGCACTTCAGAATGCCAAAATCCCAACCTCACCAAACGACTCAACTTTTGATACTGGTTTCACTGAAATGCTTCTTTCAGTCAGATAAGCACTTCAGAAGGCCAAAATCTCAACTTCACAAAACCAGCCAACTTTCGATACTGGATTTACCCAAATGCTTATTTCAGAGAGATAAGCACTTCAGAAGACCAAAATCTAAACTTCACCAAACCACCCAACTTTCAATGCTGGGCTCACTGAAGTGCTTATTGCAGTGAGATAAGCACTTCAGAAGACCAAAATCTAAACTTCACCAAAACACCCAACTTTCAATGCTGCGTTCACTGAAGTGCTAATTTCAGTGAGATAAGCACTTCAGAAGATCAAAATCTAAACATCTCAAAACCACTCAACTTTCGATTCTGTGTTCACTGAAGTGCTTATTTCAGTGAGATAAGCACTTCAGAAGACCAAAATCTAAACTTCACCAAACCACCCAACTTTCAATGCTGGGTTCACTGAAGTGCTTATTTCAGTGAGATAAGCACTTCAGAAGACCAAAATCTCAACATCACAAAACCACTCAAATTTTGTTGCTGGGTTCACTGAAGTGCTTATTTCATTGAGATAAGCACTTCACTTCGCCAAAATCCCAACCTCACCAAACGACTCAACTTTTGATGCTGGTTCCACTGAATTGCTTATTTCAGTGAGATAAGCACTTCAGAAGGCCAAAATCTAAACATCACTAATCGACTCAACTTTTGATGCTGATTTCACTGAAATGCTTCTTTCAGTCAGATAAGCACATCAGAAGGCCAAAATCTCAACTTCACCAAACCACCCAACTTTCGATCCAGGATTTACACAAATGCTTATTTCAGTTTGATAAGCACTTCAGAAGACTAAAATCTTAACTTCACCAAACCACTCAACTTTCGATGCTGGGATCACTGAAGTGCTTATTTCAGTGAGATAAGCACTTCAGAAGAACAAAATCACAACATCTCAAAACCACTCAACTTTCGATGCTGGGTTCACTGAAGTGCTTATTTCAGTGAGATAAGCACTTCAGAAGACCAAAATCTCAACATCACCAAACCACTCAAATTTCGATGCTGGGTTCACTGAAGTGCTTATTTCAGTGAGATAAGCACTTCAGAAGACCAAAATCTCAACTTCACCAAACCACCCAACTTTCAATGCTGGGTTCACTGAAGTGCTTATTTCAGTGAGATAAGTACTTCAATACGACAAAATCCCAACCTCACCAAGCGACTCAACTTTTGATCCTGGTTCCACTGAATTGCTTATTTCAGTGAGATAAGCACTTCAGAAGGCCAAAATCTAAACTTCACTAAACGACTCAACTTTTGATGCTGATTTCACTGAAATGCTTCTTTCAGTCAGATATTCACATCGGAAGGCCAAAATCTCAACTTCACCAAACCACCCAACTTTCGATCCAGGATCTACCCAAAGGCTAATTTCAGTGAGATAAGCACTTCAGAAGACAAAAATCTAAACTTCACCAAACCACTCAACTTTCGATGCTGGGATCACTGAAGTGATTATTTCTGTGAGATAAGCACTTCAGAAGGCCAAAATGTCAACTTCACAAATCCAGCCAACTTTCGATACTGGATTTACCCAAATGCTTATTTCAGTGAGATAAGCACTTCAGAAGACCAAAATCTAAACTTCACCAAACCACCCAACTTTCAATGCTGGGTTCACTGAAGTGCTTATTGCAGTGAGATAAGCACTTCAGAAGACCAAAATCTAAACTTCACCAAAACACCCAACTTTCAATGCTGGGTTCACTGAAGTGCTAATTTCAGTGAGATAAGCACTTCAGAAGATCAAAATCTAAACATCTCAATACCACTCAACTTTCGATGCTGTGTTCACTGAAGTGCTTATTTCAGTGAGATAAGTACTTCAGAAGACCAAAATCTAAACTTCACCAAACCACCCAACTTTCAATGCTGGGTTCACTGAAGTGCTTATTTCAGTGAGATAAGTACTTCAGAAGACCAAAATCTAAACTTCACCAAACCACCCAACTTTCAATGCTGGGTTCACTAAAGTGCTTATTTCAGTGAGATAAGCACTTCAGAAGACCAAAATCTAAACTTCACCAAACCACCCAACTTTCAATGCTGGGTTCACTGAAGTGCTTATTGCAGTGAGATAAGCACTTCAGAAGACCAAAATCTAAACTTCACCAAAACACCCAACTTTCAATGCTGGGTTCACTGAAGTGCTAATTTCAGTGAGATAAGCACTTCAGAAGATCAAAATCTAAACATCTCAATACCACTCAACTTTCGATGCTGTGTTCACTGAAGTGCTTATTTCAGTGAGATAAGCACTTCAGAAGACCAAAATTTAAACTTCACCAAACCACCCAACTTTCAATGCTGGGTTCACTGAAGTGCTTATTTCAGTGAGATAAGTACTTCAGAAGACCAAAATCTAAACTTCACCAAACCACCCAACTTTCAATGCTGGGTTCACTAAAGTGCTTATTTCAGTGAGATAAGCACTTCAGAAGACCAAAATCTAAACTTCACCAAACCACCCAACTTTCAATGCTGGGTTCACTGAAGTGCTTATTTCAGTGAGATAAGCACTTCAGAAGACCAAAATCTAACCTTCACCAAACCACTCAACTTTCAATGCTGGGTTCACTGAAGTGCTGATTTCAGTGAGATAAGCACTTCAGAAGACCAAAATCTAAACATCTCAAAACCACTCAAATTTCGATGCTGTGTTCAACTGAAGCGCTTATTACAGTGAGATAAGCACTTCACTTCGCCAAAATCCCAACCTCACCAAACGACTCAACTTTTGATGCTGGTTCCACTGAATTGCTTATTTCAGTGAGATAAGCACTTCAGAAGGCCAAAATCTAAACATCACTAAATGACTCAACTTTTGTTACTGATTTCACTGAAATGCTTCTTTCAGTCAGATAAGCACATCAGAAGGCCAAAATCTCAACTTCACCAAACCACCCAACTTTCGATGCTGGGATCACTGAAGTGCTTATTTCAGTGAGATAAGCACTTCAGAAGACCAAAATCTAAACTTCACCAAACCACCCAACTTTCAATGCTGGTTTCACTGAAATGTTTCTTTCAGTCAGATAAGCACTTCAGAAGAACAAAATCTCAACATCTCAAAACCACTCAACTTTCGATGATGGGTTCACTGAAGTGCTTATTTCAGTGAGATAAGCACTTCAGAAGACCAAAATCTCAACATCACCAAACCACTCAAATTTCGATGCTGGGTTCACTGAAGTGCTTATTTCAGTGAGATAAGCACTTCAGAAGACCAAAATCTCAACTTCACCAAACCACCCAACTTTCAATGCTGGGTTCACTGAAGTGCTTATTTCAGTGAGATAAGCACTTCACTTCGCCAAAATCCCAACCTCACCAAACGACTCAACTTTTGATACTGATTTCACTGAAATGCTTCTTTCAGTCAGATAAGCACATCAGAAGGCCAAAATCTCAACTTCACCAAACCACCCAACTTTCGATCCAGGATTTACACAAATGCTTATTTCAGTGAGATAAGCACTTCAGAAGACTAAAATATAAACTTCACCAAACCACCCAACTTTCAATGCTGGGTTCACTGAAATGCTTCTTTCAGTCAGATAAGCACTTCAGAAGAACAAAATCTCAACATCTCAAAACCACTCAACTTTCGATGCTGGGTTCACTGAAGTGCTTATTTCAGTGAGATAAGCACTTCAGAAGACCAAAATCTCAACATCACCAAACCACTCAAATTTCGATGCTGGGTTCACATGAAGTGCTTATTTCAGTGAGATAAGCACTTCAGAAGACCAAAATCTCAACTTCACCAAACCACCCAACTTTCGATCCAGGATATACCCAAAGGCTAATTTCAGTGAGATAAGCACTTCAGAAGACAAAAATCTAAACTTCACAAAACCACTCAACTTTCGATGCTGGGATCACTGAAGTGATTATTTCAGTGAGATAAGCACTTCAGAAGAGCAAAAACTCAACTTCACAAAACCACTCAAATTTCGATGCTGGGCTCACTGCAGTGCTTATTTCAGTGAGATAAGCACTTCAGAATGTCAAAATCCCAACCTCACCAAACGACTCAACTTTTGATACTGGTTTCACTGAAATGCTTCTTTCAGTCAGATAAGCACTTCAGAAGGCCAAAATCTCAACTTCACAAAACCAGCCAACTTTCGATACTGGATTTACCCAAATGCTTATTTCAGAGAGATAAGCACTTCAGAAGACCAAAATCTAAACTTCACCAAACCACCCAACTTTCAATGCTGGGCTCACTGAAGTGCTTATTGCAGTGAGATAAGCACTTCAGAAGACAAAAATCTAAACTTCACCAAAACACCCAACTTTCAAAGCTGCGTTCACTGAAGTGCTAATTTCAGTGAGATAAGCACTTCAGAAGACCAAAATCTAAACATCTCAAAACCACTCAACTTTCGATTCTGTGTTCACTGAAGTGCTTATTTCAGTGAGATAAGCACTTCAGAAGACCAAAATCTAAACTTCACCAAACCACCCAACTTTCAATGCTGGGTTCACTGAAGTGCTTATTTCAGTGAGATAAGCACTTCAGAAGACCAAAATCTCAACATCACAAAACCACTCAAATTTTGTTGCTGGGTTCACTGAAGTGCTTATTTCATTGAGATAAGCACTTCACTTCGCCAAAATCCCAACCTCACCAAACGACTCAACTTTTGATGCTGGTTCCACTGAATTGCTTATTTCAGTGAGATAAGCACTTCAGAAGGCCAAAATCTAAACATCACTAATCGACTCAACTTTTGATGCTGATTTCACTGAAATGCTTCTTTCAGTCAGATAAGCACATCAGAAGGCCAAAATCTCAACTTCACCAAACCACCCAACTTTCGATCCAGGATTTACACAAATGCTTATTTCAGTTTGATAAGCACTTCAGAAGACTAAAATCTTAACTTCACCAAACCACTCAACTTTCGATGCTGGGATCACTGAAGTGCTTATTTCAGTGAGATAAGCACTTCAGAAGAACAAAATCACAACATCTCAAAACCACTCAACTTTCGATGCTGGGTTCACTGAAGTGCTTATTTCAGTGAGATAAGCACTTCAGAAGACCAAAATCTCAACATCACCAAACCACTCAAATTTCGATGCTGGGTTCACTGAAGTGCTTATTTCAGTGAGATAAGCACTTCAGAAGACCAAAATCTCAACTTCACCAAACCACCCAACTTTCAATGCTGGGTTCACTGAAGTGCTTATTTCAGTGAGATAAGTACTTCAATACGACAAAATCCCAACCTCACCAAGCGACTCAACTTTTGATCCTGGTTCCACTGAATTGCTTATTTCAGTGAGATAAGCACTTCAGAAGGCCAAAATCTAAACTTCACTAAACGACTCAACTTTTGATGCTGATTTCACTGAAATGCTTCTTTCAGTCAGATATTCACATCGGAAGGCCAAAATCTCAACTTCACCAAACCACCCAACTTTCGATCCAGGATCTACCCAAAGGCTAATTTCAGTGAGATAAGCACTTCAGAAGACAAAAATCTAAACTTCACCAAACCACTCAACTTTCGATGCTGGGATCACTGAAGTGATTATTTCTGTGAGATAAGCACTTCAGAAGGCCAAAATGTCAACTTCACAAATCCAGCCAACTTTCGATACTGGATTTACCCAAATGCTTATTTCAGTGAGATAAGCACTTCAGAAGACCAAAATCTAAACTTCACCAAACCACCCAACTTTCAATGCTGGGTTCACTGAAGTGCTTATTGCAGTGAGATAAGCACTTCAGAAGACCAAAATCTAAACTTCACCAAAACACCCAACTTTCAATGCTGGGTTCACTGAAGTGCTAATTTCAGTGAGATAAGCACTTCAGAAGATCAAAATCTAAACATCTCAATACCACTCAACTTTCGATGCTGTGTTCACTGAGGTGCTTATTTCAGTGAGATAAGTACTTCAGAAGACCAAAATCTAAACTTCACCAAACCACCCAACTTTCAATGCTGGGTTCACTGAAGTGCTTATTTCAGTGAGATAAGTACTTCAGAAGACCAAAATCTAAACTTCACCAAACCACCCAACTTTCAATGCTGGGTTCACTGAAGTGCTTATTTCAGTGAGATAAGCACTTCAGAAGACCAAAATCTAACCTTCACCAAACCACTCAACTTTCAATGCTGGGTTCACTGAAGTGCTGATTTCAGTGAGATAAGCACTTCAGAAGACCAAAATCTAAACATCTCAAAACCACTCAAATTTCGATGCTGTGTTCACTGAAGCGCTTATTACAGTGAGATAAGCACTTCACTTCGCCAAAATCCCAACCTCACCAAACGACTCGACTTTTGATGCTGGTTCCACTGAATTGCTTATTTCAGTGAGATAGGCACTTCAGAAGGCCAAAATCTAAACATCACTAAATGACTCAACTTTTGTTACTGATTTCACTGAAATGCTTCTTTCAGTCAGATAAGCACATCAGAAGGCCAAAATCTCAACTTCACCAAAACACCCAACTTTCGATGCTGGGATCACTGAAGTGCTTATGTCAGTGAGATAAGCACTTCAGAAGACTAAAATATAAACTTCACCAAACCACCCAACTTTCAATGCTGGGTTCACTGAAATGCTTCTTTCAGTCAGATAAGCACTTCAGAAGAACAAAATCTCAACATCTCAAAACCACTCAACTTTCGATGCTGGGTTCACTGAAGTGCTTATTTCAGTGAGATAAGCACTTCAGAAGACCAAAATCTCAACATCACCAAACCACTCAAATTTCGATGCTGGGTTCACATGAAGTGCTTATTTCAGTGAGATAAGCACTTCAGAAGACCAAAATCTCAACTTCACCAAACCACCCAACTTTCGATCCAGGATATACCCAAAGGCTAATTTCAGTGAGATAAGCACTTCAGAAGACAAAAATCTAAACTTCACCAAACCACTCAACTTTCGATGCTGGGATCACTGAAGTGCTTATTTCAGTGAGATAAGCACTTCAGAAGAGCAAAAACTCAACTTCACAAAACCACTCAACTTTCGATGCTGGGCTCACTGCAGTGCTTATTTCAGTGAGATAAGCACTTCAGAATGCCAAAATCCCAACCTCACCAAACGACTCAACTTTTGATACTGTTCTCACTGAAATGCTTCTTTCAGTCAGATAAGCAATTCAGAAGGCCAAAATCTCAACTTCATAAAACCAGCCAACTTTCGATACTGGATTTACCCAAATGCTTATTTCAGTGAAATAAGCACTTCAGAAGATCAAAATCTAAACATCTCAAAACCACTCAACTTTCGATGCTGGGTTCACTGAAGTGCTTATTTCAGTGAGATAAGCACTTCAGAAGACCAAAATCTAATCTTCACCAAACCACCCAAATTTCAATGCTGGGTTCACTGAAGTGCTTATTTCAGTGAGATAAGCACTTCAGAAGACCAAAATCTCAACATCACAAAACCACTCAAATTTCGATGCTGGGTTCACTGAAGTGCTTATTTCATTGAGATAAGCACTTCACTTCGCCAAAATCCCAACCTCACCAAACGACTCAACTTTTGATGCTGGTTCCTCTGAATTGCTTATTTCAGTGAGATAAGCACTTCAGAAGGCCAAAATCTAAACATCACTAATCGACTCAACTTTTGATGCTGATTTCACTGAAATGCTTCTTTCAGTCAGATAAGCACATCAGAAGGCCAAAATGTCAACTTCACCAAACCACCCAACTTTCGATCCAGGATTTACACAAATGCTTATTTCAGTGAGATAAGCACTTCAGAAGACTAAAATATAATCTTCACCAAACCACCCAACTTTCAATGCTGGGTTCACTGAAATGCTTCTTTCAGTCAGATAAGCACTTCAGAAGAACAAAATCACAACATCTCAAAACCACTCAACTTTCGATGCTGGGTTCACTGAAGTGCTTATTTCAGTGAGATAAGCACTTCAGAAGACCAAAATCTCAACATCACCAAACCACTCAAATTTCGATGCTGGGTTCACATGAAGTGCTTATTTCAGTGAGATAAGCACTTCAGAAGACCAAAATCTCAACTTCACCAAACCACCCAACTTTCGATGCTGGGTTCACTGAAATGCTTATTTCAGTGAGATAAGCACTTCAGAAGACCAAAATCTCAACTTCACCAAACCACCCAACTTTCGATCCAGGATATACCCAAAGGCTAATTTCAGTGAGATAAGCACTTCAGAAGACAAAAATCTAAACTTCACAAAACCACTCAACTTTCGATGCTGGGATCACTGAAGTGATTATTTCAGTGAGATAAGCACTTCAGAAGAGCAAAAACTCAACTTCACAAAACCACTCAAATTTCGATGCTGGGCTCACTGCAGTGCTTATTTCAGTGAGATAAGCACTTCAGAATGCCAAAATCCCAACCTCACCAAACGACTCAACTTTTGATACTGGTTTCACTGAAATGCTTCTTTCAGTCAGATAAGCACTTCAGAAGGCCAAAATCTCAACTTCACAAAACCAGCCAACTTTCGATACTGGATTTACCCAAATGCTTATTTCAGAGAGATAAGCACTTCAGAAGACCAAAATCTAAACTTCACCAAACCACCCAACTTTCAATGCTGGGCTCACTGAAGTGCTTATTGCAGTGAGATAAGCACTTCAGAAGACCAAAATCTAAACTTCACCAAAACACCCAACTTTCAATGCTGCGTTCACTGAAGTGCTAATTTCAGTGAGATAAGCACTTCAGAAGATCAAAATCTAAACATCTCAAAACCACTCAACTTTCGATTCTGTGTTCACTGAAGTGCTTATTTCAGTGAGATAAGCACTTCAGAAGACCAAAATCTAAACTTCACCAAACCACCCAACTTTCAATGCTGGGTTCACTGAAGTGCTTATTTCAGTGAGATAAGCACTTCAGAAGACCAAAATCTCAACATCACAAAACCACTCAAATTTTGTTGCTGGGTTCACTGAAGTGCTTATTTCAGTGAGATAAGCACTTCAGAATGCCAAAATCCCAACCTCACCAAACGACTCAACTTTTGATGCTGGTTCCACTGAATTGCTTATTTCAGTGAGATAAGCACTTCAGAAGGCCAAAATCTAAACATCACTAATCGACTCAACTTTTGATGCTGATTTCACTGAAATGCTTCTTTCAGTCAGATAAGCACATCAGAAGGCCAAAATCTCAACTTCACCAAACCACCCAACTTTCGATCCAGGATTTACACAAATGCTTATTTCAGTTTGATAAGCACTTCAGAAGACTAAAATCTTAACTTCACCAAACCACTCAACTTTCGATGCTGGGATCACTGAAGTGCTTATTTCAGTGAGATAAGCACTTCAGAAGAACAAAATCACAACATCTCAAAACCACTCAACTTTCGATGCTGGGTTCACTGAAGTGCTTATTTCAGTGAGATAAGCACTTCAGAAGACCAAAATCTCAACATCACCAAACCACTCAAATTTCGATGCTGGGTTCACTGAAGTGCTTATTTCAGTGAGATAAGCACTTCAGAATGCCAAAATCCCAACCTCACCAAACGACTCAACTTTTGATACTGGTTTCACTGAAATGCTTCTTTCAGTCAGATAAGCACTTCAGAAGGCCAAAATCTCAACTTCACAAAACCAGCCAACTTTCGATACTGGATTTACCCAAATGCTTATTTCAGAGAGATAAGCACTTCAGAAGACCAAAATCTAAACTTCACCAAACCACCCAACTTTCAATGCTGGGCTCACTGAAGTGCTTATTGCAGTGAGATAAGCACTTCAGAAGACCAAAATCTAAACTTCACCAAAACACCCAACTTTCAATGCTGCGTTCACTGAAGTGCTAATTTCAGTGAGATAAGCACTTCAGAAGATCAAAATCTAAACATCTCAAAACCACTCAACTTTCGATTCTGTGTTCACTGAAGTGCTTATTTCAGTGAGATAAGCACTTCAGAAGACCAAAATCTAAACTTCACCAAACCACCCAACTTTCAATGCTGGGTTCACTGAAGTGCTTATTTCAGTGAGATAAGCACTTCAGAAGACCAAAATCTCAACATCACAAAACCACTCAAATTTTGTTGCTGGGTTCACTGAAGTGCTTATTTCATTGAGATAAGCACTTCACTTCGCCAAAATCCCAACCTCACCAAACGACTCAACTTTTGATGCTGGTTCCACTGAATTGCTTATTTCAGTGAGATAAGCACTTCAGAAGGCCAAAATCTAAACATCACTAATCGACTCAACTTTTGATGCTGATTTCACTGAAATGCTTCTTTCAGTCAGATAAGCACATCAGAAGGCCAAAATCTCAACTTCACCAAACCACCCAACTTTCGATCCAGGATTTACACAAATGCTTATTTCAGTTTGATAAGCACTTCAGAAGACTAAAATCTTAACTTCACCAAACCACTCAACTTTCGATGCTGGGATCACTGAAGTGCTTATTTCAGTGAGATAAGCACTTCAGAAGAACAAAATCACAACATCTCAAAACCACTCAACTTTCGATGCTGGGTTCACTGAAGTGCTTATTTCAGTGAGATAAGCACTTCAGAAGACCAAAATCTCAACATCACCAAACCACTCAAATTTCGATGCTGGGTTCACTGAAGTGCTTATTTCAGTGAGATAAGCACTTCAGAAGACCAAAATCTCAACTTCACCAAACCACCCAACTTTCAATGCTGGGTTCACTGAAGTGCTTATTTCAGTGAGATAAGTACTTCAATACGACAAAATCCCAACCTCACCAAGCGACTCAACTTTTGATCCTGGTTCCACTGAATTGCTTATTTCAGTGAGATAAGCACTTCAGAAGGCCAAAATCTAAACTTCACTAAACGACTCAACTTTTGATGCTGATTTCACTGAAATGCTTCTTTCAGTCAGATATTCACATCGGAAGGCCAAAATCTCAACTTCACCAAACCACCCAACTTTCGATCCAGGATCTACCCAAAGGCTAATTTCAGTGAGATAAGCACTTCAGAAGACAAAAATCTAAACTTCACCAAACCACTCAACTTTCGATGCTGGGATCACTGAAGTGATTATTTCAGTGAGATAAGCACTTCAGAAGGCCAAAATGTCAACTTCACAAATCCAGCCAACTTTCGATACTGGATTTACCCAAATGCTTATTTCAGTGAGATAAGCACTTCAGAAGACCAAAATCTAAACTTCACCAAACCACCCAACTTTCAATGCTGGGTTCACTGAAGTGCTTATTGCAGTGAGATAAGCACTTCAGAAGACCAAAATCTAAACTTCACCAAAACACCCAACTTTCAATGCTGGGTTCACTGAAGTGCTAATTTCAGTGAGATAAGCACTTCAGAAGATCAAAATCTAAACATCTCAATACCACTCAACTTTCGATGCTGTGTTCACTGAAGTGCTTATTTCAGTGAGATAAGTACTTCAGAAGACCAAAATCTAAACTTCACCAAACCACCCAACTTTCAATGCTGGGTTCACTGAAGTGCTTATTTCAGTGAGATAAGTACTTCAGAAGACCAAAATCTAAACTTCACCAAACCACCCAACTTTCAATGCTGGGTTCACTAAAGTGCTTATTTCAGTGAGATAAGCACTTCAGAAGACCAAAATCTAAACTTCACCAAACCACCCAACTTTCAATGCTGGGTTCACTGAAGTGCTTATTGCAGTGAGATAAGCACTTCAGAAGACCAAAATCTAAACTTCACCAAAACACCCAACTTTCAATGCTGGGTTCACTGAAGTGCTAATTTCAGTGAGATAAGCACTTCAGAAGATCAAAATCTAAACATCTCAATACCACTCAACTTTCGATGCTGTGTTCACTGAAGTGCTTATTTCAGTGAGATAAGCACTTCAGAAGACCAAAATTTAAACTTCACCAAACCACCCAACTTTCAATGCTGGGTTCACTGAAGTGCTTATTTCAGTGAGATAAGTACTTCAGAAGACCAAAATCTAAACTTCACCAAACCACCCAACTTTCAATGCTGGGTTCACTAAAGTGCTTATTTCAGTGAGATAAGCACTTCAGAAGACCAAAATCTAAACTTCACCAAACCACCCAACTTTCAATGCTGGGTTCACTGAAGTGCTTATTTCAGTGAGATAAGCACTTCAGAAGACCAAAATCTAACCTTCACCAAACCACTCAACTTTCAATGCTGGGTTCACTGAAGTGCTGATTTCAGTGAGATAAGCACTTCAGAAGACCAAAATCTAAACATCTCAAAACCACTCAAATTTCGATGCTGTGTTCAACTGAAGCGCTTATTACAGTGAGATAAGCACTTCACTTCGCCAAAATCCCAACCTCACCAAACGACTCAACTTTTGATGCTGGTTCCACTGAATTGCTTATTTCAGTGAGATAAGCACTTCAGAAGGCCAAAATCTAAACATCACTAAATGACTCAACTTTTGTTACTGATTTCACTGAAATGCTTCTTTCAGTCAGATAAGCACATCAGAAGGCCAAAATCTCAACTTCACCAAACCACCCAACTTTCGATGCTGGGATCACTGAAGTGCTTATTTCAGTGAGATAAGCACTTCAGAAGACCAAAATCTAAACTTCACCAAACCACCCAACTTTCAATGCTGGGTTCACTGAAATGCTTCTTTCAGTCAGATAAGCACTTCAGAAGAACAAAATCTCAACATCTCAAAACCACTCAACTTTCGATGATGGGTTCACTGAAGTGCTTATTTCAGTGAGATAAGCACTTCAGAAGACCAAAATCTCAACATCACCAAACCACTCAAATTTCGATGCTGGGTTCACTGAAGTGCTTATTTCAGTGAGATAAGCACTTCAGAAGACCAAAATCTCAACTTCACCAAACCACCCAACTTTCAATGCTGGGTTCACTGAAGTGCTTATTTCAGTGAGATAAGCACTTCACTTCGCCAAAATCCCAACCTCACCAAACGACTCAACTTTTGATACTGATTTCACTGAAATGCTTCTTTCAGTCAGATAAGCACATCAGAAGGCCAAAATCTCAACTTCACCAAACCACCCAACTTTCGATCCAGGATTTACACAAATGCTTATTTCAGTGAGATAAGCACTTCAGAAGACTAAAATATAAACTTCACCAAACCACCCAACTTTCAATGCTGGGTTCACTGAAATGCTTCTTTCAGTCAGATAAGCACTTCAGAAGAACAAAATCTCAACATCTCAAAACCACTCAACTTTCGATGCTGGGTTCACTGAAGTGCTTATTTCAGTGAGATAAGCACTTCAGAAGACCAAAATCTCAACATCACCAAACCACTCAAATTTCGATGCTGGGTTCACATGAAGTGCTTATTTCAGTGAGATAAGCACTTCAGAAGACCAAAATCTCAACTTCACCAAACCACCCAACTTTCGATCCAGGATATACCCAAAGGCTAATTTCAGTGAGATAAGCACTTCAGAAGACAAAAATCTAAACTTCACAAAACCACTCAACTTTCGATGCTGGGATCACTGAAGTGATTATTTCAGTGAGATAAGCACTTCAGAAGAGCAAAAACTCAACTTCACAAAACCACTCAAATTTCGATGCTGGGCTCACTGCAGTGCTTATTTCAGTGAGATAAGCACTTCAGAATGTCAAAATCCCAACCTCACCAAACGACTCAACTTTTGATACTGGTTTCACTGAAATGCTTCTTTCAGTCAGATAAGCACTTCAGAAGGCCAAAATCTCAACTTCACAAAACCAGCCAACTTTCGATACTGGATTTACCCAAATGCTTATTTCAGAGAGATAAGCACTTCAGAAGACCAAAATCTAAACTTCACCAAACCACCCAACTTTCAATGCTGGGCTCACTGAAGTGCTTATTGCAGTGAGATAAGCACTTCAGAAGACAAAAATCTAAACTTCACCAAAACACCCAACTTTCAAAGCTGCGTTCACTGAAGTGCTAATTTCAGTGAGATAAGCACTTCAGAAGACCAAAATCTAAACATCTCAAAACCACTCAACTTTCGATTCTGTGTTCACTGAAGTGCTTATTTCAGTGAGATAAGCACTTCAGAAGACCAAAATCTAAACTTCACCAAACCACCCAACTTTCAATGCTGGGTTCACTGAAGTGCTTATTTCAGTGAGATAAGCACTTCAGAAGACCAAAATCTCAACATCACAAAACCACTCAAATTTTGTTGCTGGGTTCACTGAAGTGCTTATTTCATTGAGATAAGCACTTCACTTCGCCAAAATCCCAACCTCACCAAACGACTCAACTTTTGATGCTGGTTCCACTGAATTGCTTATTTCAGTGAGATAAGCACTTCAGAAGGCCAAAATCTAAACATCACTAATCGACTCAACTTTTGATGCTGATTTCACTGAAATGCTTCTTTCAGTCAGATAAGCACATCAGAAGGCCAAAATCTCAACTTCACCAAACCACCCAACTTTCGATCCAGGATTTACACAAATGCTTATTTCAGTTTGATAAGCACTTCAGAAGACTAAAATCTTAACTTCACCAAACCACTCAACTTTCGATGCTGGGATCACTGAAGTGCTTATTTCAGTGAGATAAGCACTTCAGAAGAACAAAATCACAACATCTCAAAACCACTCAACTTTCGATGCTGGGTTCACTGAAGTGCTTATTTCAGTGAGATAAGCACTTCAGAAGACCAAAATCTCAACATCACCAAACCACTCAAATTTCGATGCTGGGTTCACTGAAGTGCTTATTTCAGTGAGATAAGCACTTCAGAAGACCAAAATCTCAACTTCACCAAACCACCCAACTTTCAATGCTGGGTTCACTGAAGTGCTTATTTCAGTGAGATAAGTACTTCAATACGACAAAATCCCAACCTCACCAAGCGACTCAACTTTTGATCCTGGTTCCACTGAATTGCTTATTTCAGTGAGATAAGCACTTCAGAAGGCCAAAATCTAAACTTCACTAAACGACTCAACTTTTGATGCTGATTTCACTGAAATGCTTCTTTCAGTCAGATATTCACATCGGAAGGCCAAAATCTCAACTTCACCAAACCACCCAACTTTCGATCCAGGATCTACCCAAAGGCTAATTTCAGTGAGATAAGCACTTCAGAAGACAAAAATCTAAACTTCACCAAACCACTCAACTTTCGATGCTGGGATCACTGAAGTGATTATTTCTGTGAGATAAGCACTTCAGAAGGCCAAAATGTCAACTTCACAAATCCAGCCAACTTTCGATACTGGATTTACCCAAATGCTTATTTCAGTGAGATAAGCACTTCAGAAGACCAAAATCTAAACTTCACCAAACCACCCAACTTTCAATGCTGGGTTCACTGAAGTGCTTATTGCAGTGAGATAAGCACTTCAGAAGACCAAAATCTAAACTTCACCAAAACACCCAACTTTCAATGCTGGGTTCACTGAAGTGCTAATTTCAGTGAGATAAGCACTTCAGAAGATCAAAATCTAAACATCTCAATACCACTCAACTTTCGATGCTGTGTTCACTGAGGTGCTTATTTCAGTGAGATAAGTACTTCAGAAGACCAAAATCTAAACTTCACCAAACCACCCAACTTTCAATGCTGGGTTCACTGAAGTGCTTATTTCAGTGAGATAAGTACTTCAGAAGACCAAAATCTAAACTTCACCAAACCACCCAACTTTCAATGCTGGGTTCACTGAAGTGCTTATTTCAGTGAGATAAGCACTTCAGAAGACCAAAATCTAACCTTCACCAAACCACTCAACTTTCAATGCTGGGTTCACTGAAGTGCTGATTTCAGTGAGATAAGCACTTCAGAAGACCAAAATCTAAACATCTCAAAACCACTCAAATTTCGATGCTGTGTTCACTGAAGCGCTTATTACAGTGAGATAAGCACTTCACTTCGCAAAAATCCCAACCTCACCAAACGACTCGACTTTTGATGCTGGTTCCACTGAATTGCTTATTTCAGTGAGATAGGCACTTCAGAAGGCCAAAATCTAAACATCACTAAATGACTCAACTTTTGTTACTGATTTCACTGAAATGCTTCTTTCAGTCAGATAAGCACATCAGAAGGCCAAAATCTCAACTTCACCAAAACACCCAACTTTCGATGCTGGGATCACTGAAGTGCTTATGTCAGTGAGATAAGCACTTCAGAAGACTAAAATATAAACTTCACCAAACCACCCAACTTTCAATGCTGGGTTCACTGAAATGCTTCTTTCAGTCAGATAAGCACTTCAGAAGAACAAAATCTCAACATCTCAAAACCACTCAACTTTCGATGCTGGGTTCACTGAAGTGCTTATTTCAGTGAGATAAGCACTTCAGAAGACCAAAATCTCAACATCACCAAACCACTCAAATTTCGATGCTGGGTTCACATGAAGTGCTTATTTCAGTGAGATAAGCACTTCAGAAGACCAAAATCTCAACTTCACCAAACCACCCAACTTTCGATCCAGGATATACCCAAAGGCTAATTTCAGTGAGATAAGCACTTCAGAAGACAAAAATCTAAACTTCACCAAACCACTCAACTTTCGATGCTGGGATCACTGAAGTGCTTATTTCAGTGAGATAAGCACTTCAGAAGAGCAAAAACTCAACTTCACAAAACCACTCAACTTTCGATGCTGGGCTCACTGCAGTGCTTATTTCAGTGAGATAAGCACTTCAGAATGCCAAAATCCCAACCTCACCAAACGACTCAACTTTTGATACTGTTCTCACTGAAATGCTTCTTTCAGTCAGATAAGCAATTCAGAAGGCCAAAATCTCAACTTCATAAAACCAGCCAACTTTCGATACTGGATTTACCCAAATGCTTATTTCAGTGAAATAAGCACTTCAGAAGATCAAAATCTAAACATCTCAAAACCACTCAACTTTCGATGCTGGGTTCACTGAAGTGCTTATTTCAGTGAGATAAGCACTTCAGAAGACCAAAATCTAATCTTCACCAAACCACCCAAATTTCAATGCTGGGTTCACTGAAGTGCTTATTTCAGTGAGATAAGCACTTCAGAAGACCAAAATCTCAACATCACAAAACCACTCAAATTTCGATGCTGGGTTCACTGAAGTGCTTATTTCATTGAGATAAGCACTTCACTTCGCCAAAATCCCAACCTCACCAAACGACTCAACTTTTGATGCTGGTTCCTCTGAATTGCTTATTTCAGTGAGATAAGCACTTCAGAAGGCCAAAATCTAAACATCACTAATCGACTCAACTTTTGATGCTGATTTCACTGAAATGCTTCTTTCAGTCAGATAAGCACATCAGAAGGCCAAAATCTCAACTTCACCAAACCACCCAACTTTCGATCCAGGATTTACACAAATGCTTATTTCAGTGAGATAAGCACTTCAGAAGACTAAAATATAATCTTCACCAAACCACCCAACTTTCAATGCTGGGTTCACTGAAATGCTTATTTCAGTGAGATAAGCACTTCAGAAGAACAAAATCACAACATCTCAAAACCACTCAACTTTCGATGCTGGGTTCACTGAAGTGCTTATTTCAGTGAGATAAGCACTTCAGAAGACCAAAATCTCAACATCACCAAACCACTCAAATTTCGATGCTGGGTTCACATGAAGTGCTTATTTCAGTGAGATAAGCACTTCAGAAGACCAAAATCTCAACTTCACCAAACCACCCAACTTTCGATGCTGGGTTCACTGAAATGCTTATTTCAGTGAGATAAGCACTTCAGAAGACCAAAATCTCAACTTCACCAAACCACCCAACTTTCGATCCAGGATATACCCAAAGGCTAATTTCAGTGAGATAAGCACTTCAGAAGACAAAAATCTAAACTTCACAAAACCACTCAACTTTCGATGCTGGGATCACTGAAGTGATTATTTCAGTGAGATAAGCACTTCAGAAGAGCAAAAACTCAACTTCACAAAACCACTCAAATTTCGATGCTGGGCTCACTGCAGTGCTTATTTCAGTGAGATAAGCACTTCAGAATGCCAAAATCCCAACCTCACCAAACGACTCAACTTTTGATACTGGTTTCACTGAAATGCTTCTTTCAGTCAGATAAGCACTTCAGAAGGCCAAAATCTCAACTTCACAAAACCAGCCAACTTTCGATACTGGATTTACCCAAATGCTTATTTCAGAGAGATAAGCACTTCAGAAGACCAAAATCTAAACTTCACCAAACCACCCAACTTTCAATGCTGGGCTCACTGAAGTGCTTATTGCAGTGAGATAAGCACTTCAGAAGACCAAAATCTAAACTTCACCAAAACACCCAACTTTCAATGCTGCGTTCACTGAAGTGCTAATTTCAGTGAGATAAGCACTTCAGAAGATCAAAATCTAAACATCTCAAAACCACTCAACTTTCGATTCTGTGTTCACTGAAGTGCTTATTTCAGTGAGATAAGCACTTCAGAAGACCAAAATCTAAACTTCACCAAACCACCCAACTTTCAATGCTGGGTTCACTGAAGTGCTTATTTCAGTGAGATAAGCACTTCAGAAGACCAAAATCTCAACATCACAAAACCACTCAAATTTTGTTGCTGGGTTCACTGAAGTGCTTATTTCATTGAGATAAGCACTTCACTTCGCCAAAATCCCAACCTCACCAAACGACTCAACTTTTGATGCTGGTTCCACTGAATTGCTTATTTCAGTGAGATAAGCACTTCAGAAGGCCAAAATCTAAACATCACTAATCGACTCAACTTTTGATGCTGATTTCACTGAAATGCTTCTTTCAGTCAGATAAGCACATCAGAAGGCCAAAATCTCAACTTCACCAAACCACCCAACTTTCGATCCAGGATTTACACAAATGCTTATTTCAGTTTGATAAGCACTTCAGAAGACTAAAATCTTAACTTCACCAAACCACTCAACTTTCGATGCTGGGATCACTGAAGTGCTTATTTCAGTGAGATAAGCACTTCAGAAGAACAAAATCACAACATCTCAAAACCACTCAACTTTCGATGCTGGGTTCACTGAAGTGCTTATTTCAGTGAGATAAGCACTTCAGAAGACCAAAATCTCAACATCACCAAACCACTCAAATTTCGATGCTGGGTTCACTGAAGTGCTTATTTCAGTGAGATAAGCACTTCAGAAGACCAAAATCTCAACTTCACCAAACCACCCAACTTTCAATGCTGGGTTCACTGAAGTGCTTATTTCAGTGAGATAAGTACTTCAATACGACAAAATCCCAACCTCACCAAGCGACTCAACTTTTGATCCTGGTTCCACTGAATTGCTTATTTCAGTGAGATAAGCACTTCAGAAGGCCAAAATCTAAACTTCACTAAACGACTCAACTTTTGATGCTGATTTCACTGAAATGCTTCTTTCAGTCAGATATTCACATCGGAAGGCCAAAATCTCAACTTCACCAAACCACCCAACTTTCGATCCAGGATCTACCCAAAGGCTAATTTCAGTGAGATAAGCACTTCAGAAGACAAAAATCTAAACTTCACCAAACCACTCAACTTTCGATGCTGGGATCACTGAAGTGATTATTTCTGTGAGATAAGCACTTCAGAAGGCCAAAATGTCAACTTCACAAATCCAGCCAACTTTCGATACTGGATTTACCCAAATGCTTATTTCAGTGAGATAAGCACTTCAGAAGACCAAAATCTAAACTTCACCAAACCACCCAACTTTCAATGCTGGGTTCACTGAAGTGCTTATTGCAGTGAGATAAGCACTTCAGAAGACCAAAATCTAAACTTCACCAAAACACCCAACTTTCAATGCTGGGTTCACTGAAGTGCTAATTTCAGTGAGATAAGCACTTCAGAAGATCAAAATCTAAACATCTCAATACCACTCAACTTTCGATGCTGTGTTCACTGAAGTGCGTATTTCAGTGAGATAAGTACTTCAGAAGACCAAAATCTAAACTTCACCAAACCACCCAACTTTCAATGCTGGGTTCACTGAAGTGCTTATTTCAGTGAGATAAGTACTTCAGAAGACCAAAATCTAAACTTCACCAAACCACCCAACTTTCAATGCTGGGTTCACTAAAGTGCTTATTTCAGTGAGATAAGCACTTCAGAAGACCAAAATCTAAACTTCACCAAACCACCCAACTTTCAATGCTGGGTTCACTGAAGTGCTTATTTCAGTGAGATAAGCACTTCAGAAGACCAAAATCTAAACTTCACCAAAACACCCAACTTTCAATGCTGGGTTCACTGAAGTGCTTATTTCAGTGAGATAAGCACTTCAGAAGATCAAAATCTAAACATCTCAAAACCACTCAACTTTCGATGCTGGGTTCACTGAAGTGCTTATTTCAGTGAGATAAGCACTTCAGAAGACCAAAATCTAATCTTCACCAAACCACCCAAATTTCAATGCTGGGTTCACTGCAGTGCTTATTTCAGTGAGATAAGCACTTCAGAAGACCAAAATCTCAACATCACCAAACCACTCAAATTTCGATGCTGGGTTCACATGAAGTGCTTATTTCAGTGAGATAAGCACTTCAGAAGACCAAAATCTCAACTTCACCAAACCACCCAACTTTCGATCCAGGATATACCCAAAGGCTAATTTCAGTGAGATAAGCACTTCAGAAGACAAAAATCTAAACTTCACCAAACCACTCAACTTTCGATGCTGGGATCACTGAAGTGCTTATTTCAGTGAGATAAGCACTTCAGAAGAGCAAAAACTCAACTTCACAAAACCACTCAACTTTCGATGCTGGGCTCACTGCAGTGCTTATTTCAGTGAGATAAGCACTTCAGAATGCCAAAATCCCAACCTCACCAAACGACTCAACTTTTGATACTGTTCTCACTGAAATGCTTCTTTCAGTCTGATAAGCAATTCAGAAGGCCAAAATCTCAACTTCATAAAACCAGCCAACTTTCGATACTGTATTTACCCAAATGCTTATTTCAGTGAAATAAGCACTTCAGAAGACCAAAATCTAAACTTCACCAAAACACCCAACTTTCAATGCTGGGTTCACTGAAGTGCTTATTTCAGTGAGATAAGCACTTCAGAAGATCAAAATCTAAACATCTCAAAACCACTCAACTTTCGATGCTGGGTTCACTGAAGTGCTTATTTCAGTGAGATAAGCACTTCAGAAGACCAAAATCTAATCTTCACCAAACCACCCAAATTTCAATGCTAGGTTCACTGCAGTGCTTATTTCAGTGAGATAAGCACTTCAGAAGACCAAAATCTCAACATCACAAAACCACTCAAATTTCGATGCTGGGTTCACTGAAGTGCTTATTTCATTGAGATAAGCACTTCACTTCGCCAAAATCCCAACCTCACCAAACGACTCAACTTTTGATGCTGGTTCCACTGAATTGCTTATTTCAGTGAGATAAGCACTTCAGAAGGCCAAAATCTAAACATCACTAATCGACTCAACTTTTGATGCTGATTTCACTGAAATGCTTCTTTCAGTCAGATAAGCACATCAGAAGGCCAAAATCTCAACTTCACCAAACCACCCAATTTTCGATCCAGGATTTACACAAATGCTTATTTCAGTGAGATATGCACTTCAGAAGACTAAAATCTTAACTTCACCAAACCACTCAACTTTCGATGCTGGGATCACTGAAGTGCTTATTTCAGTGAGATAAGCACTTCAGAAGAACAAAATCTCAACATCTCAAAACCACTCAACTTTCGATGCTGGGTGCACTGAAGTGCTTATTTCAGTGAGATAAGCACTTCAGAAGACCCAAATCTCAACATCACCAAACCACTCAACTTTCGATGCTGGGTTCACTGAAGTGCTTATTTCAGTGAGATAAGCACTTCAGAATGCCAAAATCCCAACCTCACCAAACGACTCAACTTTTGATGCTGGTTCAACTGAATTGCTTATTTCAGTGAGATAAGCACTTCAGAAGGCCAAAATCTAAACATCACTAAACGACTCAACTTTTGATACTTATTTCACTGAAATGCTTCTTTCAGTCAGATAAGCACATCAGAAGGCCAAAATCTCAACTTCACCAAACCACTCAAATTTCGATGCTGGGTTCACTGAAATGCTTCTTTCAGTCATATAAGCACTTCAGAAGAACAAAATCTAAACTTCACCAAACCACCAAACTTTCAATGCTGGGTTCACTGAAGTGCTTATTTCAGTGAGATAAGCACTTCAGAAGACCAAAATCTAAACTTCACCAAACCACCCAACTTTCAATGCTGGGTTCACTGAAGTGCTTATTTCAGTGAGATAAGCACTTCAGAAGACCAAAATCTAATCTTCACCAAACCACCCAACTTTCAATGCTGGGTTCACTGAAGTGCTTATTTCAGTGAGATAAGCACTTCAGAAGACCAAAATCTCAACATCACCAAACCACTCAAATTTCGATGCTGGGTTCACATGAAGTGCTTATTTCAGTGAGATAAGCACTTCAGAAGACCAAAATCTCAACTTCACCAAACCACCCAACTTTCGATCCAGGATATACCCAAAGGCTAATTTCAGTGAGATAAGCACTTCAGAAGACAAAAATCTAAACTTCACCAAACCACTCAACTTTCGATGCTGGGATCACTGAAGTGCTTATTTCAGTGAGATAAGCACTTCAGAAGAGCAAAAACTCAACTTCACAAAACCACTCAACTTTCGATGCTGGGCTCACTGCAGTGCTTATTTCAGTGAGATAAGCACTTCAGAATGCCAAAATCCCAACCTCACCAAACGACTCAACTTTTGATACTGTTCTCACTGAAATGCTTCTTTCAGTCAGATAAGCAATTCAGAAGGCCAAAATCTCAACTTCATAAAACCAGCCAACTTTCGATACTGGATTTACTTCAGAAGACCAAAATCTAAACTTCACCAAAACACCCAACTTTCAATGCTGGGTTCACTGAAGTGCTTATTTCAGTGAGATAAGCACTTCAGAAGATCAAAATCTAAACATCTCAAAACCACTCAAATTTCGATGCTGGGTTCACTGAAGTGCTTATTTCAGTGAGATAAGCACTTCAGAAGAACAAAATCTCAACATCTCAAAACCACTCAACTTTCGATGCTGGGTGCACTGAAGTGCTTATTTCAGTGAGATAAGCACTTCAGAAGACCCAAATCTCAACATCACCAAACCACTCAACTTTCGATGCTGGGTTCACTGAAGTGCTTATTTCAGTGAGATAAGCACTTCAGAATGCCAAAATCCCAACCTCACCAAACGACTCAACTTTTGATGCTGGTTCAACTGAATTGCTTATTTCAGTGAGATAAGCACTTCAGAAGGCCAAAATCTAAACATCACTAAACGACTCAACTTTTGATACTTATTTCACTGAAATGCTTCTTTCAGTCAGATAAGCACATCAGAAGGCCAAAATCTCAACTTCACCAAACCACCCAACTTTCGTTCCAGGATTTACACAAATGCTTATTTCAGTGAGATAAGCACTTCAGAAGACTAAAATCTTAACTTCACCAAACCAATCAACTTTCGATGCTGGGATCACTGAAGTGCTTATTTCAGTGAGATAAGCACTTCAGAAGACCAAAATCTAAACTTCACCAAACCACCCAACTTTCGATGCTGGGTTCACTGAAATGCTTCTTTCAGTCATATAAGCACTTCAGAAGAACAAAATCTAAACTTCACCAAACCACCAAACTTTCAATGCTGGGTTCACTGAAGTGCTTATTTCAGTGAGACAAGCACTTCAGAAGACCAAAATCTAAACTTCACCAAACCACCCAACTTTCAATGCTGGGTTCACTGAAGTGCTTATTTCAGTGAGATAAGCACTTCAGAAGACCAAAATCTAAACTTCACCAAACCACCCAACTTTCAATGCTGGGTTCACTGAAGTGCTTATTTCAGTGAGATAAGCACTTCAGAAGACCAAAATCTCAACATCACCAAACCACTCAAATTTCGATGCTGGGTTCACATGAAGTGCTTATTTCAGTGAGATAAGCACTTCAGAAGACCAAAATCTCAACTTCACCAAACCACCCAACTTTCGATCCAGGATATACCCAAAGGCTAATTTCAGTGAGATAAGCACTTCAGAAGACAAAAATCTAAACTTCACCAAACCACTCAACTTTCGATGCTGGGATCACTGAAGTGCTTATTTCAGTGTGAAAAGCACTTCAGAAGAGCAAAAACTGAACTTCAAAAAACCACTCAACTTTCGATGCTGGGCTCACTGCAGTGCTTATTTCAGTGAGATAAGCACATCAGAATGCCAAAATCCCAACCTCACCAAACGACTCAACTTTTGATACTGTTCTCACTGAAATGCTTCTTTCAGTCAGATAAGCAATTCAGAAGGCCAAAATCTCAACTTCACCAAACCAGCCAACTTTCGATACTGGATTTACCCAAATGCTTATTTCAGTGAAATATGCACTTCAGAAGACCAAAATCTAAACTTCACCAAAACTCCCAACTTTCAATGCTGGGTTCACTGAAGTGCTTATTTCAGTGAGATAAGCACTTCAGAAGATCAAAATCTAAACATCTCAAAACCACTCAACTTTCGATGCTGGGTTCACTAAAGTGCTTATTTCAGTGAGATAAGCACTTCAGAAGACCAAAATCTAAACTTCACCAAACCACCCAAATTTCAATGCTGGGTTCACTGAAGTGCTTATTTCAGTGAGATAAGCACTTCAGAAGACCAAAATCTCAACATCACAAAACCACTCAAATTTCGATTATGGGTTCACTGAAGTGCTTATTTCATTGAGATAAGCACTTCACTTCGCCAAAATCCCAACCTCTCCAAACGACTCAACTTTTGATGCTGGTTCCACTGAATTGCTTATTTCAGTGAGATAAGCACTTCAGAAGGCCAAAATCTAAACATCACTAATCGACTCAACTTTTGATGCTGATTTCACTGAAATGCTTCTTTCAGTCAGATAAGCACATCAGAAGGCCAAAATCTCAACTTCACCAAACCACCCAACTTTCGATCCAGGATTTACACAAATGCTTATTTCAGTTTGATAAGCACTTCAGAAGACTAAAATCTTAACTTCACCAAACCACTCAACTTTCGATGCTGGGATCACTGAAGTGCTTATTTCAGTGAGATAAGCACTTCAGAAGAACAAAATCACAACATCTCAAAACCACTCAACTTTCGATGCTGGGTTCACTGAAGTGCTTATTTCAGTGAGATAAGCACTTCAGAAGACCAAAATCTCAACATCTCAAAACCACTCAACTTTCGATGCTGGGTGCACTGAAGTGCTTATTTCAGTGAGATAAGCACTTCAGAAGACCCAAATCTCAACATCACCAAACCACTCAACTTTCGATGCTGGGTTCACTGCAGTGCTTATTTCAGTGAGATAAGCACTTCAGAATGCCAAAATCCCAACCTCACCAAACGACTCAACTTTTGATAGTGGTTTCACTGAAATGCTTCTTTCAGTCAGATAAGCACTTCAGAAGGCCAAAATCTCAACTTCACAAAACCAGCCAACTTTCGATACTGGATTTACCCAAATGCTTATTTCAGAGAGATAAGCACTTCAGAAGACCAAAATCTAAACTTCACCAAACCACCCAACTTTCAATGGTGGGCTCACTGAAGTGCTTATTGCAGTGAGATAAGCACTTCAGAAGACCAAAATCTAAACTTCACCAAAACACCCAACTTTCAATGCTGCGTTCACTGAAGTGCTAATTTCAGTGAGATAAGCACTTCAGAAGATCAAAATCTAAACATCTCAAAACCACTCAACTTTCGATGCTCTGTTCACTGAAGTGCTTATTTCAGTGAGATAAGCACTTCAGAAGACCAAAATCTAAACTTCACCAAACCACCCAACTTTCAATGCTGGGTTCACTGAAGTGCTTATTTCAGTGAGATAAGTACTTCAGAAGACCAAAATCTCAACATCACAAAACCACTCAAATTTTGTTGCTGGGTTCACTGAAGTGCTTATTTCATTGAGATAAGCACTTCACTTCGCCAAAATCCCAACCTCACCAAACGACTCAACTTTTGATGCTGGTTCCACTGAATTGCTTATTTCAGTGAGATAAGCACTTCAGAAGGCCAAAATCTAAACATCACAAATCGACTCAACTTTTGATGCTGATTTCACTGAAATGCTTCTTTCAGTCAGATAAGCACATCAGAAGGCCAAAATCTCAACTTCACCAAACCACCCAACTTTCGATCCAGGATTTACACAAATGCTTATTTCAGTTTGATAAGCACTTCAGAAGACTAAAATCTTAACTTCACCAAACCACTCAACTTTCGATGCTGGGATCACTGAAGTGCTTATTTCAGTGAGATAAGCACTTCAGAAGAACAAAATCACAACATCTCAAAACCACTCAACTTTCGATGCTGGGTTCACTGAAGTGCTTATTTCAGTGAGATAAGCACTTCAGAAGGCCAAAATCTCAACATCACCAAACCACTCAAATTTCGATGCTGGGTTCACTGAAGTGCTTATTTCAGTGAGATAAGCACTTCAGAAGACCAAAATCTCAACTTCACCAAACCACCCAACTTTCAATGCTGGGTTCACTGAAGTGCTTATTTCAGTGAGATAAGTACTTCAATACGACAAAATCCCAACCTCACCAAGCGACTCAACTTTTGATCCTGGTTCCACTGAATTGCTTATTTCAGTGAGATAAGCACTTCAGAAGGCCAAAATCTAAACTTCACTAAACGACTCAACTTTTGATGCTGGTTTCACTGAAATGCTTCTTTCAGTCAGATATTCACATCAGAAGGCCAAAATCTCAACTTCACCAAACCACCCAACTTTCGATCCAGGATCTACCCAAAGGCTAATTTCAGTGAGATAAGCACTTCAGAAGACAAAAATCTAAACTTCACCAAACCACTCAACTTTCGATGCTGGGATCACTGAAGTGATTATTTCTGTGAGATAAGCACTTCAGAAGGCCAAAATCTCAACTTCACAAAACCAGCCAACTTTCGATACTGGATTTACCCAAATGCTTATTTCAGTGAGATAAGCACTTCAGAAGACCAAAATCTAAACTTCACCAAACCACCCAACTTTCAATGCTGGGTTCACTGAAGTGCTTATTGCAGTGAGATAAGCACTTCAGAAGACCAAAATCTAAACTTCACCAAAACACCCAACTTTCAATGCTGGGTTCACTGAAGTGCTAATTTCAGTGAGATAAGCACTTCAGAAGATCAAAATCTAAACATCTCAATACCACTCAACTTTCGATGCTGTGTTCACTGAAGTGCTTATTTCAGTGAGATAAGCACTTCAGAAGACCAAAATTTAAACTTCACCAAACCACCCAACTTTCAATGCTGGGTTCACTGAAGTGCTTATTTCAGTGAGATAAGTACTTCAGAAGACCAAAATCTAAACTTCACCAAACCACCCAACTTTCAATGCTGGGTTCACTAAAGTGCTTATTTCAGTGAGATAAGCACTTCAGAAGACCAAAATCTAAACTTCACCAAACCACCCAACTTTCAATGCTGGGTTCACTGAAGTGCTTATTTCAGTGAGATAAGCACTTCAGAAGACCAAAATCTAACCTTCACCAAACCACTCAACTTTCAATGCTGGGTTCACTGAAGTGCTGATTTCAGTGAGATAAGCACTTCAGAAGACCAAAATCTAAACATCTCAAAACCACTCAAATTTCGATGCTGTGTTCAACTGAAGCGCTTATTACAGTGAGATAAGCACTTCACTTCGCCAAAATCCCAACCTCACCAAACGACTCAACTTTTGATGCTGGTTCCACTGAATTGCTTATTTCAGTGAGATAAGCACTTCAGAAGGCCAAAATCTAAACATCACTAAATGACTCAACTTTTGTTACTGATTTCACTGAAATGCTTCTTTCAGTCAGATAAGCACATCAGAAGGCCAAAATCTCAACTTCACCAAACCACCCAACTTTCGATGCTGGGATCACTGAAGTGCTTATTTCAGTGAGATAAGCACTTCAGAAGACCAAAATCTAAACTTCACCAAACCACCCAACTTTCAATGCTGGGTTCACTGAAATGCTTCTTTCAGTCAGATAAGCACTTCAGAAGAACAAAATCTCAACATCTCAAAACCACTCAACTTTCGATGATGGGTTCACTGAAGTGCTTATTTCAGTGAGATAAGCACTTCAGAAGACCAAAATCTCAACATCACCAAACCACTCAAATTTCGATGCTGGGTTCACTGAAGTGCTTATTTCAGTGAGATAAGCACTTCAGAAGACCAAAATCTCAACTTCACCAAACCACCCAACTTTCAATGCTGGGTTCACTGAAGTGCTTATTTCAGTGAGATAAGCACTTCACTTCGCCAAAATCCCAACCTCACCAAACGACTCAACTTTTGATACTGATTTCACTGAAATGCTTCTTTCAGTCAGATAAGCACATCAGAAGGCCAAAATCTCAACTTCACCAAACCACCCAACTTTCGATCCAGGATTTACACAAATGCTTATTTCAGTGAGATAAGCACTTCAGAAGACTAAAATATAAACTTCACCAAACCACCCAACTTTCAATGCTGGGTTCACTGCAGTGCTTATTTCAGTGAGATAAGCACATCAGAATGCCAAAATCCCAACCTCACCAAACGACTCAACTTTTGATACTGTTCTCACTGAAATGCTTCTTTCAGTCAGATAAGCAATTCAGAAGGCCAAAATCTCAACTTCACCAAACCAGCCAACTTTCGATACTGGATTTACCCAAATGCTTATTTCAGTGAAATATGCACTTCAGAAGACCAAAATCTAAACTTCACCAAAACTCCCAACTTTCAATGCTGGGTTCACTGAAGTGCTTATTTCAGTGAGATAAGCACTTCAGAAGATCAAAATCTAAACATCTCAAAACCACTCAACTTTCGATGCTGGGTTCACTAAAGTGCTTATTTCAGTGAGATAAGCACTTCAGAAGACCAAAATCTAAACTTCACCAAACCACCCAAATTTCAATGCTGGGTTCACTGAAGTGCTTATTTCAGTGAGATAAGCACTTCAGAAGACCAAAATCTCAACATCACAAAACCACTCAAATTTCGATTATGGGTTCACTGAAGTGCTTATTTCATTGAGATAAGCACTTCACTTCGCCAAAATCCCAACCTCACCAAACGACTCAACTTTTGATGCTGGTTCCACTGAATTGCTTATTTCAGTGAGATAAGCACTTCAGAAGGCCAAAATCTAAACATCACTAATCGACTCAACTTTTGATGCTGATTTCACTGAAATGCTTCTTTCAGTCAGATAAGCACATCAGAAGGCCAAAATCTCAACTTCACCAAACCACCCAACTTTCGATCCAGGATTTACACAAATGCTTATTTCAGTTTGATAAGCACTTCAGAAGACTAAAATCTTAACTTCACCAAACCACTCAACTTTCGATGCTGGGATCACTGAAGTGCTTATTTCAGTGAGATAAGCACTTCAGAAGAACAAAATCACAACATCTCAAAACCACTCAACTTTCGATGCTGGGTTCACTGAAGTGCTTATTTCAGTGAGATAAGCACTTCAGAAGACCAAAATCTCAACATCTCAAAACCACTCAACTTTCGATGCTGGGTGCACTGAAGTGCTTATTTCAGTGAGATAAGCACTTCAGAAGACCCAAATCTCAACATCACCAAACCACTCAACTTTCGATGCTGGGTTCACTGCAGTGCTTATTTCAGTGAGATAAGCACTTCAGAATGCCAAAATCCCAACCTCACCAAACGACTCAACTTTTGATACTGGTTTCACTGAAATGCTTCTTTCAGTCAGATAAGCACTTCAGAAGGCCAAAATCTCAACTTCACAAAACCAGCCAACTTTCGATACTGGATTTACCCAAATGCTTATTTCAGAGAGATAAGCACTTCAGAAGACCAAAATCTAAACTTCACCAAACCACCCAACTTTCAATGGTGGGCTCACTGAAGTGCTTATTGCAGTGAGATAAGCACTTCAGAAGACCAAAATCTAAACTTCACCAAAACACCCAACTTTCAATGCTGCGTTCACTGAAGTGCTAATTTCAGTGAGATAAGCACTTCAGAAGATCAAAA
The DNA here is from genome assembly GCF_030684315.1 of Stegostoma tigrinum. Lineage (NCBI taxonomy): Eukaryota > Metazoa > Chordata > Chondrichthyes > Orectolobiformes > Stegostomatidae > Stegostoma > Stegostoma tigrinum. The sequence goes on from NW_026728053.1 coordinate 1,137,986, forward strand.
TCTAAACATCTCAAAACCACTCAACTTTCGATGCTCTGTTCACTGAAGTGCTTATTTCAGTGAGATAAGCACTTCAGAAGACCAAAATCTAAACTTCACCAAACCACCCAACTTTCAATGCTGGGTTCACTGAAGTGCTTATTTCAGTGAGATAAGCACTTCAGAAGACCAAAATCTCAACATCACAAAACCACTCAAATTTTGTTGCTGGGTTCACTGAAGTGCTTATTTCATTGAGATAAGCACTTCACTTCGCCAAAATCCCAACCTCACCAAACGACTCAACTTTTGATGCTGGTTCCACTGAATTGCTTATTTCAGTGAGATAAGCACTTCAGAAGGCCAAAATCTAAACATCACTAATCGACTCAACTTTTGATGCTGATTTCACTGAAATGCTTCTTTCAGTCAGATAAGCACATCAGAAGGCCAAAATCTCAACTTCACCAAACCACCCAACTTTCGATCCAGGATTTACACAAATGCTTATTTCAGTTTGATAAGCACTTCAGAAGACTAAAATCTTAACTTCACCAAACCACTCAACTTTCGATGCTGGGATCACTGAAGTGCTTATTTCAGTGAGATAAGCACTTCAGAAGAACAAAATCACAACATCTCAAAACCACTCAACTTTCGATGCTGGGTTCACTGAAGTGCTTATTTCAGTGAGATAAGCACTTCAGAAGGCCAAAATCTCAACATCACCAAACCACTCAAATTTCGATGCTGGGTTCACTGAAGTGCTTATTTCAGTGAGATAAGCACTTCAGAAGACCAAAATCTCAACTTCACCAAACCACCCAACTTTCAATGCTGGGTTCACTGAAGTGCTTATTTCAGTGAGATAAGTACTTCAATACGACAAAATCCCAACCTCACCAAGCGACTCAACTTTTGATCCTGGTTCCACTGAATTGCTTATTTCAGTGAGATAAGCACTTCAGAAGGCCAAAATCTAAACTTCACTAAACGACTCAACTTTTGATGCTGGTTTCACTGAAATGCTTCTTTCAGTCAGATATTCACATCAGAAGGCCAAAATCTCAACTTCACCAAACCACCCAACTTTCGATCCAGGATCTACCCAAAGGCTAATTTCAGTGAGATAAGCACTTCAGAAGACAAAAATCTAAACTTCACCAAACCACTCAACTTTCGATGCTGGGATCACTGAAGTGATTATTTCTGTGAGATAAGCACTTCAGAAGGCCAAAATCTCAACTTCACAAAACCAGCCAACTTTCGATACTGGATTTACCCAAATGCTTATTTCAGTGAGATAAGCACTTCAGAAGACCAAAATCTAAACTTCACCAAACCACCCAACTTTCAATGCTGGGTTCACTGAAGTGCTTATTGCAGTGAGATAAGCACTTCAGAAGACCAAAATCTAAACTTCACCAAAACACCCAACTTTCAATGCTGGGTTCACTGAAGTGCTAATTTCAGTGAGATAAGCACTTCAGAAGATCAAAATCTAAACATCTCAATACCACTCAACTTTCGATGCTGTGTTCACTGAAGTGCTTATTTCAGTGAGATAAGCACTTCAGAAGACCAAAATTTAAACTTCACCAAACCACCCAACTTTCAATGCTGGGTTCACTGAAGTGCTTATTTCAGTGAGATAAGTACTTCAGAAGACCAAAATCTAAACTTCACCAAACCACCCAACTTTCAATGCTGGGTTCACTAAAGTGCTTATTTCAGTGAGATAAGCACTTCAGAAGACCAAAATCTAAACTTCACCAAACCACCCAACTTTCAATGCTGGGTTCACTCAAGTGCTTATTTCAGTGAGATAAGCACTTCAGAAGACCAAAATCTAACCTTCACCAAACCACTCAACTTTCAATGCTGGGTTCACTGAAGTGCTGATTTCAGTGAGATAAGCACTTCAGAAGACCAAAATCTAAACATCTCAAAACCACTCAAATTTCGATGCTGTGTTCAACTGAAGCGCTTATTACAGTGAGATAAGCACTTCACTTCGCCAAAATCCCAACCTCACCAAACGACTCAACTTTTGATGCTGGTTCCACTGAATTGCTTATTTCAGTGAGATAAGCACTTCAGAAGGCCAAAATCTAAACATCACTAAATGACTCAACTTTTGTTACTGATTTCACTGAAATGCTTCTTTCAGTCAGATAAGCACATCAGAAGGCCAAAATCTCAACTTCACCAAACCACCCAACTTTCGATGCTGGGATCACTGAAGTGCTTATTTCAGTGAGATAAGCACTTCAGAAGACCAAAATCTAAACTTCACCAAACCACCCAACTTTCAATGCTGGGTTCACTGAAATGCTTCTTTCAGTCAGATAAGCACTTCAGAAGAACAAAATCTCAACATCTCAAAACCACTCAACTTTCGATGATGGGTTCACTGAAGTGCTTATTTCAGTGAGATAAGCACTTCAGAAGACCAAAATCTCAACATCACCAAACCACTCAAATTTCGATGCTGGGTTCACTGAAGTGCTTATTTCAGTGAGATAAGCACTTCAGAAGACCAAAATCTCAACTTCACCAAACCACCCAACTTTCAATGCTGGGTTCACTGAAGTGCTTATTTCAGTGAGATAAGCACTTCACTTCGCCAAAATCCCAACCTCACCAAACGACTCAACTTTTGATACTGATTTCACTGAAATGCTTCTTTCAGTCAGATAAGCACATCAGAAGGCCAAAATCTCAACTTCACCAAACCACCCAACTTTCGATCCAGGATTTACACAAATGCTTATTTCAGTGAGATAAGCACTTCAGAAGACTAAAATATAAACTTCACCAAACCACCCAACTTTCAATGCTGGGTTCACTGAAATGCTTCTTTCAGTCAGATAAGCACTTCAGAAGAACAAAATCTCAACATCTCAAAACCACTCAACTTTCGATGCTGGGTTCACTGAAGTGCTTATTTCAGTGAGATAAGCACTTCAGAAGACCAAAATCTCAACATCACCAAACCACTCAAATTTCGATGCTGGGTTCACATGAAGTGCTTATTTCAGTGAGATAAGCACTTCAGAAGACCAAAATCTCAACTTCACCAAACCACCCAACTTTCGATCCAGGATATACCCAAAGGCTAATTTCAGTGAGATAAGCACTTCAGAAGACAAAAATCTAAACTTCACAAAACCACTCAACTTTCGATGCTGGGATCACTGAAGTGATTATTTCAGTGAGAAAAGCACTTCAGAAGAGCAAAAACTCAACTTCACAAAACCACTCAAATTTCGATGCTGGGCTCACTGCAGTGCTTATTTCAGTGAGATAAGCACTTCAGAATGCCAAAATCCCAACCTCACCAAACGACTCAACTTTTGATACTGGTTTCACTGAAATGCTTCTTTCAGTCAGATAAGCACTTCAGAAGGCCAAAATCTCAACTTCACAAAACCAGCCAACTTTCGATACTGGATTTACCCAAATGCTTATTTCAGAGAGATAAGCACTTCAGAAGACCAAAATCTAAACTTCACCAAACCACCCAACTTTCAATGCTGGGCTCACTGAAGTGCTTATTGCAGTGAGATAAGCACTTCAGAAGACCAAAATCTAAACTTCACCAAAACACCCAACTTTCAATGCTGCGTTCACTGAAGTGCTAATTTCAGTGAGATAAGCACTTCAGAAGATCAAAATCTAAACATCTCAAAACCACTCAACTTTCGATTCTGTGTTCACTGAAGTGCTTATTTCAGTGAGATAAGCACTTCAGAAGACCAAAATCTAAACTTCACCAAACCACCCAACTTTCAATGCTGGGTTCACTGAAGTGCTTATTTCAGTGAGATAAGCACTTCAGAAGACCAAAATCTCAACATCACAAAACCACTCAAATTTTGTTGCTGGGTTCACTGAAGTGCTTATTTCATTGAGATAAGCACTTCACTTCGCCAAAATCCCAACCTCACCAAACGACTCAACTTTTGATGCTGGTTCCACTGAATTGCTTATTTCAGTGAGATAAGCACTTCAGAAGGCCAAAATCTAAACATCACTAATCGACTCAACTTTTGATGCTGATTTCACTGAAATGCTTCTTTCAGTCAGATAAGCACATCAGAAGGCCAAAATCTCAACTTCACCAAACCACCCAACTTTCGATCCAGGATTTACACAAATGCTTATTTCAGTTTGATAAGCACTTCAGAAGACTAAAATCTTAACTTCACCAAACCACTCAACTTTCGATGCTGGGATCACTGAAGTGCTTATTTCAGTGAGATAAGCACTTCAGAAGAACAAAATCACAACATCTCAAAACCACTCAACTTTCGATGCTGGGTTCACTGAAGTGCTTATTTCAGTGAGATAAGCACTTCAGAAGACCAAAATCTCAACATCACCAAACCACTCAAATTTCGATGCTGGGTTCACTGAAGTGCTTATTTCAGTGAGATAAGCACTTCAGAAGACCAAAATCTCAACTTCACCAAACCACCCAACTTTCAATGCTGGGTTCACTGAAGTGCTTATTTCAGTGAGATAAGTACTTCAATACGACAAAATCCCAACCTCACCAAGCGACTCAACTTTTGATCCTGGTTCCACTGAATTGCTTATTTCAGTGAGATAAGCACTTCAGAAGGCCAAAATCTAAACTTCACTAAACGACTCAACTTTTGATGCTGATTTCACTGAAATGCTTCTTTCAGTCAGATATTCACATCGGAAGGCCAAAATCTCAACTTCACCAAACCACCCAACTTTCGATCCAGGATCTACCCAAAGGCTAATTTCAGTGAGATAAGCACTTCAGAAGACAAAAATCTAAACTTCACCAAACCACTCAACTTTCGATGCTGGGATCACTGAACTGATTATTTCTGTGAGATAAGCACTTCAGAAGGCCAAAATGTCAACTTCACAAATCCAGCCAACTTTCGATACTGGATTTACCCAAATGCTTATTTCAGTGAGATAAGCACTTCAGAAGACCAAAATCTAAACTTCACCAAACCACCCAACTTTCAATGCTGGGTTCACTGAAGTGCTTATTGCAGTGAGATAAGCACTTCAGAAGACCAAAATCTAAACTTCACCAAAACACCCAACTTTCAATGCTGGGTTCACTGAAGTGCTAATTTCAGTGAGATAAGCACTTCAGAAGATCAAAATCTAAACATCTCAATACCACTCAACTTTCGATGCTGTGTTCACTGAAGTGCTTATTTCAGTGAGATAAGTACTTCAGAAGACCAAAATCTAAACTTCACCAAACCACCCAACTTTCAATGCTGGGTTCACTGAAGTGCTTATTTCAGTGAGATAAGTACTTCAGAAGACCAAAATCTAAACTTCACCAAACCACCCAACTTTCAATGCTGGGTTCACTAAAGTGCTTATTTCAGTGAGATAAGCACTTCAGAAGACCAAAATCTAAACTTCACCAAACCACCCAACTTTCAATGCTGGGTTCACTGAAGTGCTTATTTCAGTGAGATAAGCACTTCAGAAGACCAAAATCTAATCTTCACCAAACCACTCAACTTTCAATGCTGGGTTCACTGAAGTGCTGATTTCAGTGAGATAAGCACTTCAGAAGACCAAAATCTAAACATCTCAAAACCACTCAAATTTCGATGCTGTGTTCACTGAAGCGCTTATTACAGTGAGATAAGCACTTCACTTCGCCAAAATCCCAACCTCACCAAACGACTCAACTTTTGATGCTGGTTCCACTGAATTGCTTATTTCAGTGAGATAAGCACTTCAGAAGGCCAAAATCTAAACATCACTAAATGACTCAACTTTTGTTACTGATTTCACTGAAATGCTTCTTTCAGTCAGATAAGCACATCAGAAGGCCAAAATCTCAACTTCACCAAACCACCCAACTTTCGATGCTGGGATCACTGAAGTGCTTATGTCAGTGAGATAAGCACTTCAGAAGACCAAAATCTAAACTTCACCAAACCACCCAACTTTCAATGCTGGGTTCACTGAAATGCTTCTTTCAGTCAGATAAGCACTTCAGAAGAACAAAATCTCAACATCTCAAAACCACTCAACTTTCGATGATGGGTTCACTGAAGTGCTTATTTCAGTGAGATAAGCACTTCAGAAGACCAAAATCTCAACATCACCAAACCACTCAAATTTCGATGCTGGGTTCACTGAAGTGCTTATTTCAGTGAGATAAGCACTTCAGAAGACCAAAATCTCAACTTCACCAAACCACCCAACTTTCAATGCTGGGTTCACTGAAGTGCTTATTTCAGTGAGATAAGCACTTCACTTCGCCAAAATCCCAACCTCACCAAACGACTCAACTTTTGATACTGATTTCACTGAAATGCTTCTTTCAGTCAGATAAGCACATCAGAAGGCCAAAATCTCAACTTCACCAAACCACCCAACTTTCGATCCAGGATTTACACAAATGCTTATTTCAGTGAGATAAGCACTTCAGAAGACTAAAATATAAACTTCACCAAACCACCCAACTTTCAATGCTGGGTTCACTGAAATGCTTCTTTCAGTCAGATAAGCACTTCAGAAGAACAAAATCTCAACATCTCAAAACCACTCAACTTTCGATGCTGGGTTCACTGAAGTGCTTATTTCAGTGAGATAAGCACTTCAGAAGACCAAAATCTCAACATCACCAAACCACTCAAATTTCGATGCTGGGTTCACATGAAGTGCTTATTTCAGTGAGATAAGCACTTCAGAAGACCAAAATCTCAACTTCACCAAACCACCCAACTTTCGATCCAGGATATACCCAAAGGCTAATTTCAGTGAGATAAGCACTTCAGAAGACAAAAATCTAAACTTCACAAAACCACTCAACTTTCGATGCTGGGATCACTGAAGTGATTATTTCAGTGAGATAAGCACTTCAGAAGAGCAAAAACTCAACTTCACAAAACCACTCAAATTTCGATGCTGGGCTCACTGCAGTGCTTATTTCAGTGAGATAAGCACTTCAGAATGTCAAAATCCCAACCTCACCAAACGACTCAACTTTTGATACTGGTTTCACTGAAATGCTTCTTTCAGTCAGATAAGCACTTCAGAAGGCCAAAATCTCAACTTCACAAAACCAGCCAACTTTCGATACTGGATTTACCCAAATGCTTATTTCAGAGAGATAAGCACTTCAGAAGACCAAAATCTAAACTTCACCAAACCACCCAACTTTCAATGCTGGGCTCACTGAAGTGCTTATTGCAGTGAGATAAGCACTTCAGAAGACCAAAATCTAAACTTCACCAAAACACCCAACTTTCAATGCTGCGTTCACTGAAGTGCTAATTTCAGTGAGATAAGCACTTCAGAAGACCAAAATCTAAACATCTCAAAACCACTCAACTTTCGATTCTGTGTTCACTGAAGTGCTTATTTCAGTGAGATAAGCACTTCAGAAGACCAAAATCTAAACTTCACCAAACCACCCAACTTTCAATGCTGGGTTCACTGAAGTGCTTATTTCAGTGAGATAAGCACTTCAGAAGACCAAAATCTCAACATCACAAAACCACTCAAATTTTGTTGCTGGGTTCACTGAAGTGCTTATTTCATTGAGATAAGCACTTCACTTCGCCAAAATCCCAACCTCACCAAACGACTCAACTTTTGATGCTGGTTCCACTGAATTGCTTATTTCAGTGAGATAAGCACTTCAGAAGGCCAAAATCTAAACATCACTAATCGACTCAACTTTTGATGCTGATTTCACTGAAATGCTTCTTTCAGTCAGATAAGCACATCAGAAGGCCAAAATCTCAACTTCACCAAACCACCCAACTTTCGATCCAGGATTTACACAAATGCTTATTTCAGTTTGATAAGCACTTCAGAAGACTAAAATCTTAACTTCACCAAACCACTCAACTTTCGATGCTGGGATCACTGAAGTGCTTATTTCAGTGAGATAAGCACTTCAGAAGAACAAAATCACAACATCTCAAAACCACTCAACTTTCGATGCTGGGTTCACTGAAGTGCTTATTTCAGTGAGATAAGCACTTCAGAAGACCAAAATCTCAACATCACCAAACCACTCAAATTTCGATGCTGGGTTCACTGAAGTGCTTATTTCAGTGAGATAAGCACTTCAGAAGACCAAAATCTCAACTTCACCAAACCACCCAACTTTCAATGCTGGGTTCACTGAAGTGCTTATTTCAGTGAGATAAGTACTTCAATACGACAAAATCCCAACCTCACCAAGCGACTCAACTTTTGATCCTGGTTCCACTGAATTGCTTATTTCAGTGAGATAAGCACTTCAGAAGGCCAAAATCTAAACTTCACTAAACGACTCAACTTTTGATGCTGATTTCACTGAAATGCTTCTTTCAGTCAGATATTCACATCGGAAGGCCAAAATCTCAACTTCACCAAACCACCCAACTTTCGATCCAGGATCTACCCAAAGGCTAATTTCAGTGAGATAAGCACTTCAGAAGACAAAAATCTAAACTTCACCAAACCACTCAACTTTCGATGCTGGGATCACTGAACTGATTATTTCTGTGAGATAAGCACTTCAGAAGGCCAAAATGTCAACTTCACAAATCCAGCCAACTTTCGATACTGGATTTACCCAAATGCTTATTTCAGTGAGATAAGCACTTCAGAAGACCAAAATCTAAACTTCACCAAACCACCCAACTTTCAATGCTGGGTTCACTGAAGTGCTTATTGCAGTGAGATAAGCACTTCAGAAGACCAAAATCTAAACTTCACCAAAACACCCAACTTTCAATGCTGGGTTCACTGAAGTGCTAATTTCAGTGAGATAAGCACTTCAGAAGATCAAAATCTAAACATCTCAATACCACTCAACTTTCGATGCTGTGTTCACTGAGGTGCTTATTTCAGTGAGATAAGTACTTCAGAAGACCAAAATCTAAACTTCACCAAACCACCCAACTTTCAATGCTGGGTTCACTGAAGTGCTTATTTCAGTGAGATAAGTACTTCAGAAGACCAAAATCTAAACTTCACCAAACCACCCAACTTTCAATGCTGGGTTCACTAAAGTGCTTATTTCAGTGAGATAAGCACTTCAGAAGACCAAAATCTAAACTTCACCAAACCACCCAACTTTCAATGCTGGGTTCACTGAAGTGCTTATTTCAGTGAGATAAGCACTTCAGAAGACCAAAATCTAACCTTCACCAAACCACTCAACTTTCAATGCTGGGTTCACTGAAGTGCTGATTTCAGTGAGATAAGCACTTCAGAAGACCAAAATCTAAACATCTCAAAACCACTCAAATTTCGATGCTGTGTTCACTGAAGCGCTTATTACAGTGCGATAAGCACTTCACTTCGCCAAAATCCCAACCTCACCAAACGACTCGACTTTTGATGCTGGTTCCACTGAATTGCTAATTTCAGTGAGATAGGCACTTCAGAAGGCCAAAATCTAAACATCACTAAATGACTCAACTTTTGTTACTGATTTCACTGAAATGCTTCTTTCAGTCAGATAAGCACATCAGAAGACCAAAATCTCAACTTCACCAAAACACCCAACTTTCGATGCTGGGATCACTGAAGTGCTTATGTCAGTGAGATAAGCACTTCAGAAGACTAAAATATAAACTTCACCAAACCACCCAACTTTCAATGCTGGGTTCACTGAAATGCTTCTTTCAGTCAGATAAGCACTTCAGAAGAACAAAATCTCAACATCTCAAAACCACTCAACTTTCGATGCTGGGTTCACTGAAGTGCTTATTTCAGTGAGATAAGCACTTCAGAAGACCAAAATCTCAACATCACCAAACCACTCAAATTTCGATGCTGGGTTCACATGAAGTGCTTATTTCAGTGAGATAAGCACTTCAGAAGACCAAAATCTCAACTTCACCAAACCACCCAACTTTCGATCCAGGATATACCCAAAGGCTAATTTCAGTGAGATAAGCACTTCAGAAGACAAAAATCTAAACTTCACCAAACCACTCAACTTTCGATGCTGGGATCACTGAAGTGCTTATTTCAGTGAGATAAGCACTTCAGAAGAGCAAAAACTCAACTTCACAAAACCACTCAACTTTCGATGCTGGGCTCACTGCAGTGCTTATTTCAGTGAGATAAGCACTTCAGAATGCCAAAATCCCAACCTCACCAAACGACTCAACTTTTGATACTGTTCTCACTGAAATGCTTCTTTCAGTCAGATAAGCAATTCAGAAGGCCAAAATCTCAACTTCATAAAACCAGCCAACTTTCGATACTGGATTTACCCAAATGCTTATTTCAGTGAAATAAGCACTTCAGAAGATCAAAATCTAAACATCTCAAAACCACTCAACTTTCGATGCTGGGTTCACTGAAGTGCTTATTTCAGTGAGATAAGCACTTCAGAAGACCAAAATCTAATCTTCACCAAACCACCCAAATTTCAATGCTGGGTTCACTGAAGTGCTTATTTCAGTGAGATAAGCACTTCAGAAGACCAAAATCTCAACATCACAAAACCACTCAAATTTCGATGCTGGGTTCACTGAAGTGCTTATTTCATTGAGATAAGCACTTCACTTCGCCAAAATCCCAACCTCACCAAACGACTCAACTTTTGATGCTGGTTCCTCTGAATTGCTTATTTCAGTGAGATAAGCACTTCAGAAGGCCAAAATCTAAACATCACTAATCGACTCAACTTTTGATGCTGATTTCACTGAAATGCTTCTTTCAGTGTGATAAGCACATCAGAAGGCCAAAATCTCAACTTCACCAAACCACCCAACTTTCGATCCAGGATTTACACAAATGCTTATTTCAGTGAGATAAGCACTTCAGAAGACTAAAATATAAACTTCACCAAACCACCCAACTTTCAATGCTGGGTTCACTGAAATGCTTCTTTCAGTCAGATAAGCACTTCAGAAGAACAAAATCTCAACATCTCAAAACCACTCAACTTTCGATGCTGGGTTCACTGAAGTGCTTATTTCAGTGAGATAAGCACTTCAGAAGACCAAAATCTCAACATCACCAAACCACTCAAATTTCGATGCTGGGTTCACATGAAGTGCTTATTTCAGTGAGATAAGCACTTCAGAAGACCAAAATCTCAACTTCACCAAACCACCCAACTTTCGATCCAGGATATACCCAAAGGCTAATTTCAGTGAGATAAGCACTTCAGAAGACAAAAATCTAAACTTCACAAAACCACTCAACTTTCGATGCTGGGATCACTGAAGTGATTATTTCAGTGAGATAAGCACTTCAGAAGAGCAAAAACTCAACTTCACCAAACCACCCAACTTTCAATGCTGGGTTCACTGAAGTGCTTATTTCAGTGAGATAAGCACTTCAGAATGTCAAAATCCCAACCTCACCAAACGACTCAACTTTTGATGCTGGTTCCACTGAATTGCTTATTTCAGTGAGATAAGCACTTCAGAAGGCCAAAATCTAAACATCACTAATCGACTCAACTTTTGATGCTGATTTCACTGAAATGCTTCTTTCAGTCAGATAAGCACATCAGAAGGCCAAAATCTCAACTTCACCAAACCACTCAACTTTCGATGCTGGGATCACTGAAGTGCTTATTTCAGTGAGATAAGCACTTCAGAAGAACAAAATCACAACATCTCAAAACCACTCAACTTTCGATGCTGGGTTCACTGAAGTGCTTATTTCAGTGAGATAAGCACTTCAGAAGACCAAAATCTCAACATCACCAAACCACTCAAATTTCGATGCTGGGTTCACTGAAGTGCTTATTTCAGTGAGATAAGCACTTCAGAAGACCAAAATCTCAACTTCACCAAACCACCCAACTTTCAATGCTGGGTTCACTGAAGTGCTTATTTCAGTGAGATAAGTACTTCAATACGACAAAATCCCAACCTCACCAAGCGACTCAACTTTTGATCCTGGTTCCACTGAATTGCTTATTTCAGTGAGATAAGCACTTCAGAAGGCCAAAATCTAAACTTCACTAAACGACTCAACTTTTGATGCTGATTTCACTGAAATGCTTCTTTCAGTCAGATATTCACATCGGAAGGCCAAAATCTCAACTTCACCAAACCACCCAACTTTCGATCCAGGATCTACCCAAAGGCTAATTTCAGTGAGATAAGCACTTCAGAAGACAAAAATCTAAACTTCACCAAACCACTCAACTTTCGATGCTGGGATCACTGAAGTGATTATTTCTGTGAGATAAGCACTTCAGAAGGCCAAAATGTCAACTTCACAAATCCAGCCAACTTTCGATACTGGATTTACCCAAATGCTTATTTCAGTGAGATAAGCACTTCAGAAGACCAAAATCTAAACTTCACCAAACCACCCAACTTTCAATGCTGGGTTCACTGAAGTGCTTATTGCAGTGAGATAAGCACTTCAGAAGACCAAAATCTAAACTTCACCAAAACACCCAACTTTCAATGCTGGGTTCACTGAAGTGCTAATTTCAGTGAGATAAGCACTTCAGAAGATCAAAATCTAAACTTCACCAAACCACCCAACTTTCAATGCTGGGTTCACTGAAGTGCTTATTTCAGTGAGATAAGTACTTCAGAAGACCAAAATCTAAACTTCACCAAACCACCCAACTTTCAATGCTGGGTTCACTAAAGTGCTTATTTCAGTGAGATAAGCACTTCAGAAGACCAAAATCTAAACTTCACCAAACCACCCAACTTTCAATGCTGGGTTCACTGAAGTGCTTATTTCAGTGAGATAAGCACTTCAGAAGACCAAAATCTAAACTTCACCAAAACACCCAACTTTCAATGCTGGGTTCACTGAAGTGCTTATTTCAGTGAGATAACCACTTCAGAAGATCAAAATCTAAACATCTCAAAACCACTCAACTTTCGATGCTGGGTTCACTGAAGTGCTTATTTCAGTGAGATAAGCACTTCAGAAGACCAAAATCTAATCTTCACCAAACCACCCAAATTTCAATGCTGGGTTCACTGAAGTGCTTATTTCAGTGAGATAAGCACTTCACTTCGCCAAAATCCCAACCTCACCAAACGACTCAACTTTTGATACTGATTTCACTGAAATGCTTCTTTCAGTCAGATAAGCACATCAGAAGGCCAAAATCTCAACTTCACCAAACCACCCAACTTTCGATCCAGGATTTACACAAATGCTTATTTCAGTGAGATAAGCACTTCAGAAGACTAAAATATAAACTTCACCAAACCACCCAACTTTCAATGCTGGGTTCACTGAAATGCTTCTTTCAGTCAGATAAGCACTTCAGAAGAACAAAATCTCAACATCTCAAAACCACTCAACTTTCGATGCTGGGTTCACTGAAGTGCTTATTTCAGTGAGATAAGCACTTCAGAAGACCAAAATCTCAACATCACCAAACCACTCAAATTTCGATGCTGGGTTCACATGAAGTGCTTATTTCAGTGAGATAAGCACTTCAGAAGACCAAAATCTCAACTTCACCAAACCACCCAACTTTCGATCCAGGATATACCCAAAGGCTAATTTCAGTGAGATAAGCACTTCAGAAGACAAAAATCTAAACTTCACAAAACCACTCAACTTTCGATGCTGGGATCACTGAAGTGATTATTTCAGTGAGAAAAGCACTTCAGAAGAGCAAAAACTCAACTTCACAAAACCACTCAAATTTCGATGCTGGGCTCACTGCAGTGCTTATTTCAGTGAGATAAGCACTTCAGAATGCCAAAATCCCAACCTCACCAAACGACTCAACTTTTGATACTGGTTTCACTGAAATGCTTCTTTCAGTCAGATAAGCACTTCAGAAGGCCAAAATCTCAACTTCACAAAACCAGCCAACTTTCGATACTGGATTTACCCAAATGCTTATTTCAGAGAGATAAGCACTTCAGAAGACCAAAATCTAAACTTCACCAAACCACCCAACTTTCAATGCTGGGCTCACTGAAGTGCTTATTGCAGTGAGATAAGCACTTCAGAAGACCAAAATCTAAACTTCACCAAAACACCCAACTTTCAATGCTGCGTTCACTGAAGTGCTAATTTCAGTGAGATAAGCACTTCAGAAGATCAAAATCTAAACATCTCAAAACCACTCAACTTTCGATTCTGTGTTCACTGAAGTGCTTATTTCAGTGAGATAAGCACTTCAGAAGACCAAAATCTAAACTTCACCAAACCACCCAACTTTCAATGCTGGGTTCACTGAAGTGCTTATTTCAGTGAGATAAGCACTTCAGAAGACCAAAATCTAAACTTCACCAAAACACCCAACTTTCAATGCTGGGTTCACTGAAGTGCTTATTTCAGTGAGATAACCACTTCAGAAGATCAAAATCTAAACATCTCAAAACCACTCAACTTTCGATGCTGGGTTCACTGAAGTGCTTATTTCAGTGAGATAAGCACTTCAGAAGACCAAAATCTAATCTTCACCAAACCACCCAAATTTCAATGCTGGGTTCACTGAAGTGCTTATTTCAGTGAGATAAGCACTTCACTTCGCCAAAATCCCAACCTCACCAAACGACTCAACTTTTGATACTGATTTCACTGAAATGCTTCTTTCAGTCAGATAAGCACATCAGAAGGCCAAAATCTCAACTTCACCAAACCACCCAACTTTCGATCCAGGATTTACACAAATGCTTATTTCAGTGAGATAAGCACTTCAGAAGACTAAAATATAAACTTCACCAAACCACCCAACTTTCAATGCTGGGTTCACTGAAATGCTTCTTTCAGTCAGATAAGCACTTCAGAAGAACAAAATCTCAACATCTCAAAACCACTCAACTTTCGATGCTGGGTTCACTGAAGTGCTTATTTCAGTGAGATAAGCACTTCAGAAGACCAAAATCTCAACATCACCAAACCACTCAAATTTCGATGCTGGGTTCACATGAAGTGCTTATTTCAGTGAGATAAGCACTTCAGAAGACCAAAATCTCAACTTCACCAAACCACCCAACTTTCGATCCAGGATATACCCAAAGGCTAATTTCAGTGAGATAAGCACTTCAGAAGACAAAAATCTAAACTTCACAAAACCACTCAACTTTCGATGCTGGGATCACTGAAGTGATTATTTCAGTGAGAAAAGCACTTCAGAAGAGCAAAAACTCAACTTCACAAAACCACTCAAATTTCGATGCTGGGCTCACTGCAGTGCTTATTTCAGTGAGATAAGCACTTCAGAATGCCAAAATCCCAACCTCACCAAACGACTCAACTTTTGATACTGGTTTCACTGAAATGCTTCTTTCAGTCAGATAAGCACTTCAGAAGGCCAAAATCTCAACTTCACAAAACCAGCCAACTTTCGATACTGGATTTACCCAAATGCTTATTTCAGAGAGATAAGCACTTCAGAAGACCAAAATCTAAACTTCACCAAACCACCCAACTTTCAATGCTGGGCTCACTGAAGTGCTTATTGCAGTGAGATAAGCACTTCAGAAGACCAAAATCTAAACTTCACCAAAACACCCAACTTTCAATGCTGCGTTCACTGAAGTGCTAATTTCAGTGAGATAAGCACTTCAGAAGATCAAAATCTAAACATCTCAAAACCACTCAACTTTCGATTCTGTGTTCACTGAAGTGCTTATTTCAGTGAGATAAGCACTTCAGAAGACCAAAATCTAAACTTCACCAAACCACCCAACTTTCAATGCTGGGTTCACTGAAGTGCTTATTTCAGTGAGATAAGCACTTCAGAAGACCAAAATCTCAACATCACAAAACCACTCAAATTTTGTTGCTGGGTTCACTGAAGTGCTTATTTCATTGAGATAAGCACTTCACTTCGCCAAAATCCCAACCTCACCAAACGACTCAACTTTTGATGCTGGTTCCACTGAATTGCTTATTTCAGTGAGATAAGCACTTCAGAAGGCCAAAATCTAAACATCACTAATCGACTCAACTTTTGATGCTGATTTCACTGAAATGCTTCTTTCAGTCAGATAAGCACATCAGAAGGCCAAAATCTCAACTTCACCAAACCACCCAACTTTCGATCCAGGATTTACACAAATGCTTATTTCAGTTTGATAAGCACTTCAGAAGACTAAAATCTTAACTTCACCAAACCACTCAACTTTCGATGCTGGGATCACTGAAGTGCTTATTTCAGTGAGATAAGCACTTCAGAAGAACAAAATCACAACATCTCAAAACCACTCAACTTTCGATGCTGGGTTCACTGAAGTGCTTATTTCAGTGAGATAAGCACTTCAGAAGACCAAAATCTCAACATCACCAAACCACTCAAATTTCGATGCTGGGTTCACTGAAGTGCTTATTTCAGTGAGATAAGCACTTCAGAAGACCAAAATCTCAACTTCACCAAACCACCCAACTTTCAATGCTGGGTTCACTGAAGTGCTTATTTCAGTGAGATAAGTACTTCAATACGACAAAATCCCAACCTCACCAAGCGACTCAACTTTTGATCCTGGTTCCACTGAATTGCTTATTTCAGTGAGATAAGCACTTCAGAAGGCCAAAATCTAAACTTCACTAAACGACTCAACTTTTGATGCTGATTTCACTGAAATGCTTCTTTCAGTCAGATATTCACATCGGAAGGCCAAAATCTCAACTTCACCAAACCACCCAACTTTCGATCCAGGATCTACCCAAAGGCTAATTTCAGTGAGATAAGCACTTCAGAAGACAAAAATCTAAACTTCACCAAACCACTCAACTTTCGATGCTGGGATCACTGAACTGATTATTTCTGTGAGATAAGCACTTCAGAAGGCCAAAATGTCAACTTCACAAATCCAGCCAACTTTCGATACTGGATTTACCCAAATGCTTATTTCAGTGAGATAAGCACTTCAGAAGACCAAAATCTAAACTTCACCAAACCACCCAACTTTCAATGCTGGGTTCACTGAAGTGCTTATTGCAGTGAGATAAGCACTTCAGAAGACCAAAATCTAAACTTCACCAAAACACCCAACTTTCAATGCTGGGTTCACTGAAGTGCTAATTTCAGTGAGATAAGCACTTCAGAAGATCAAAATCTAAACATCTCAATACCACTCAACTTTCGATGCTGTGTTCACTGAAGTGCTTATTTCAGTGAGATAAGTACTTCAGAAGACCAAAATCTAAACTTCACCAAACCACCCAACTTTCAATGCTGGGTTCACTGAAGTGCTTATTTCAGTGAGATAAGTACTTCAGAAGACCAAAATCTAAACTTCACCAAACCACCCAACTTTCAATGCTGGGTTCACTAAAGTGCTTATTTCAGTGAGATAAGCACTTCAGAAGACCAAAATCTAAACTTCACCAAACCACCCAACTTTCAATGCTGGGTTCACTGAAGTGCTTATTTCAGTGAGATAAGCACTTCAGAAGACCAAAATCTAATCTTCACCAAACCACTCAACTTTCAATGCTGGGTTCACTGAAGTGCTGATTTCAGTGAGATAAGCACTTCAGAAGACCAAAATCTAAACATCTCAAAACCACTCAAATTTCGATGCTGTGTTCACTGAAGCGCTTATTACAGTGAGATAAGCACTTCACTTCGCCAAAATCCCAACCTCACCAAACGACTCAACTTTTGATGCTGGTTCCACTGAATTGCTTATTTCAGTGAGATAAGCACTTCAGAAGGCCAAAATCTAAACATCACTAAATGACTCAACTTTTGTTACTGATTTCACTGAAATGCTTCTTTCAGTCAGATAAGCACATCAGAAGGCCAAAATCTCAACTTCACCAAACCACCCAACTTTCGATGCTGGGATCACTGAAGTGCTTATGTCAGTGAGATAAGCACTTCAGAAGACCAAAATCTAAACTTCACCAAACCACCCAACTTTCAATGCTGGGTTCACTGAAATGCTTCTTTCAGTCAGATAAGCACTTCAGAAGAACAAAATCTCAACATCTCAAAACCACTCAACTTTCGATGATGGGTTCACTGAAGTGCTTATTTCAGTGAGATAAGCACTTCAGAAGACCAAAATCTCAACATCACCAAACCACTCAAATTTCGATGCTGGGTTCACTGAAGTGCTTATTTCAGTGAGATAAGCACTTCAGAAGACCAAAATCTCAACTTCACCAAACCACCCAACTTTCAATGCTGGGTTCACTGAAGTGCTTATTTCAGTGAGATAAGCACTTCACTTCGCCAAAATCCCAACCTCACCAAACGACTCAACTTTTGATACTGATTTCACTGAAATGCTTCTTTCAGTCAGATAAGCACATCAGAAGGCCAAAATCTCAACTTCACCAAACCACCCAACTTTCGATCCAGGATTTACACAAATGCTTATTTCAGTGAGATAAGCACTTCAGAAGACTAAAATATAAACTTCACCAAACCACCCAACTTTCAATGCTGGGTTCACTGAAATGCTTCTTTCAGTCAGATAAGCACTTCAGAAGAACAAAATCTCAACATCTCAAAACCACTCAACTTTCGATGCTGGGTTCACTGAAGTGCTTATTTCAGTGAGATAAGCACTTCAGAAGACCAAAATCTCAACATCACCAAACCACTCAAATTTCGATGCTGGGTTCACATGAAGTGCTTATTTCAGTGAGGTAAGCACTTCAGAAGACCAAAATCTCAACTTCACCAAACCACCCAACTTTCGATCCAGGATATACCCAAAGGCTAATTTCAGTGAGATAAGCACTTCAGAAGACAAAAATCTAAACTTCACAAAACCACTCAACTTTCGATGCTGGGATCACTGAAGTGATTATTTCAGTGAGATAAGCACTTCAGAAGAGCAAAAACTCAACTTCACAAAACCACTCAAATTTCGATGCTGGGCTCACTGCAGTGCTTATTTCAGTGAGATAAGCACTTCAGAATGTCAAAATCCCAACCTCACCAAACGACTCAACTTTTGATACTGGTTTCACTGAAATGCTTCTTTCAGTCAGATAAGCACTTCAGAAGGCCAAAATCTCAACTTCACAAAACCAGCCAACTTTCGATACTGGATTTACCCAAATGCTTATTTCAGAGAGATAAGCACTTCAGAAGACCAAAATCTAAACTTCACCAAACCACCCAACTTTCAATGCTGGGCTCACTGAAGTGCTTATTGCAGTGAGATAAGCACTTCAGAAGACCAAAATCTAAACTTCACCAAAACACCCAACTTTCAATGCTGCGTTCACTGAAGTGCTAATTTCAGTGAGATAAGCACTTCAGAAGACCAAAATCTAAACATCTCAAAACCACTCAACTTTCGATTCTGTGTTCACTGAAGTGCTTATTTCAGTGAGATAAGCACTTCAGAAGACCAAAATCTAAACTTCACCAAACCACCCAACTTTCAATGCTGGGTTCACTGAAGTGCTTATTTCAGTGAGATAAGCACTTCAGAAGACCAAAATCTCAACATCACAAAACCACTCAAATTTTGTTGCTGGGTTCACTGAAGTGCTTATTTCATTGAGATAAGCACTTCACTTCGCCAAAATCCCAACCTCACCAAACGACTCAACTTTTGATGCTGGTTCCACTGAATTGCTTATTTCAGTGAGATAAGCACTTCAGAAGGCCAAAATCTAAACATCACTAATCGACTCAACTTTTGATGCTGATTTCACTGAAATGCTTCTTTCAGTCAGATAAGCACATCAGAAGGCCAAAATCTCAACTTCACCAAACCACCCAACTTTCGATCCAGGATTTACACAAATGCTTATTTCAGTTTGATAAGCACTTCAGAAGACTAAAATCTTAACTTCACCAAACCACTCAACTTTCGATGCTGGGATCACTGAAGTGCTTATTTCAGTGAGATAAGCACTTCAGAAGAACAAAATCACAACATCTCAAAACCACTCAACTTTCGATGCTGGGTTCACTGAAGTGCTTATTTCAGTGAGATAAGCACTTCAGAAGACCAAAATCTCAACATCACCAAACCACTCAAATTTCGATGCTGGGTTCACTGAAGTGCTTATTTCAGTGAGATAAGCACTTCAGAAGACCAAAATCTCAACTTCACCAAACCACCCAACTTTCAATGCTGGGTTCACTGAAGTGCTTATTTCAGTGAGATAAGTACTTCAATACGACAAAATCCCAACCTCACCAAGCGACTCAACTTTTGATCCTGGTTCCACTGAATTGCTTATTTCAGTGAGATAAGCACTTCAGAAGGCCAAAATCTAAACTTCACTAAACGACTCAACTTTTGATGCTGATTTCACTGAAATGCTTCTTTCAGTCAGATATTCACATCGGAAGGCCAAAATCTCTACTTCACCAAACCACCCAACTTTCGATCCAGGATCTACCCAAAGGCTAATTTCAGTGAGATAAGCACTTCAGAAGACAAAAATCTAAACTTCACCAAACCACTCAACTTTCGATGCTGGGATCACTGAACTGATTATTTCTGTGAGATAAGCACTTCAGAAGGCCAAAATGTCAACTTCACAAATCCAGCCAACTTTCGATACTGGATTTACCCAAATGCTTATTTCAGTGAGATAAGCACTTCAGAAGACCAAAATCTAAACTTCACCAAACCACCCAACTTTCAATGCTGGGTTCACTGAAGTGCTTATTGCAGTGAGATAAGCACTTCAGAAGACCAAAATCTAAACTTCACCAAAACACCCAACTTTCAATGCTGGGTTCACTGAAGTGCTAATTTCAGTGAGATAAGCACTTCAGAAGATCAAAATCTAAACATCTCAATACCACTCAACTTTCGATGCTGTGTTCACTGAGGTGCTTATTTCAGTGAGATAAGTACTTCAGAAGACCAAAATCTAAACTTCACCAAACCACCCAACTTTCAATGCTGGGTTCACTGAAGTGCTTATTTCAGTGAGATAAGTACTTCAGAAGACCAAAATCTAAACTTCACCAAACCACCCAACTTTCAATGCTGGGTTCACTAAAGTGCTTATTTCAGTGAGATAAGCACTTCAGAAGACCAAAATCTAAACTTCACCAAACCACCCAACTTTCAATGCTGGGTTCACTGAAGTGCTTATTTCAGTGAGATAAGCACTTCAGAAGACCAAAATCTAACCTTCACCAAACCACTCAACTTTCAATGCTGGGTTCACTGAAGTGCTGATTTCAGTGAGATAAGCACTTCAGAAGACCAAAATCTAAACATCTCAAAACCACTCAAATTTCGATGCTGTGTTCACTGAAGCGCTTATTACAGTGCGATAAGCACTTCACTTCGCCAAAATCCCAACCTCACCAAACGACTCGACTTTTGATGCTGGTTCCACTGAATTGCTAATTTCAGTGAGATAGGCACTTCAGAAGGCCAAAATCTAAACATCACTAAATGACTCAACTTTTGTTACTGATTTCACTGAAATGCTTCTTTCAGTCAGATAAGCACATCAGAAGACCAAAATCTCAACTTCACCAAAACACCCAACTTTCGATGCTGGGATCACTGAAGTGCTTATGTCAGTGAGATAAGCACTTCAGAAGACTAAAATATAAACTTCACCAAACCACCCAACTTTCAATGCTGGGTTCACTGAAATGCTTCTTTCAGTCAGATAAGCACTTCAGAAGAACAAAATCTCAACATCTCAAAACCACTCAACTTTCGATGCTGGGTTCACTGAAGTGCTTATTTCAGTGAGATAAGCACTTCAGAAGACCAAAATCTCAACATCACCAAACCACTCAAATTTCGATGCTGGGTTCACATGAAGTGCTTATTTCAGTGAGATAAGCACTTCAGAAGACCAAAATCTCAACTTCACCAAACCACCCAACTTTCGATCCAGGATATACCCAAAGGCTAATTTCAGTGAGATAAGCACTTCAGAAGACAAAAATCTAAACTTCACCAAACCACTCAACTTTCGATGCTGGGATCACTGAAGTGCTTATTTCAGTGAGATAAGCACTTCAGAAGAGCAAAAACTCAACTTCACAAAACCACTCAACTTTCGATGCTGGGCTCACTGCAGTGCTTATTTCAGTGAGATAAGCACTTCAGAATGCCAAAATCCCAACCTCACCAAACGACTCAACTTTTGATACTGTTCTCACTGAAATGCTTCTTTCAGTCAGATAAGCAATTCAGAAGGCCAAAATCTCAACTTCATAAAACCAGCCAACTTTCGATACTGGATTTACCCAAATGCTTATTTCAGTGAAATAAGCACTTCAGAAGATCAAAATCTAAACATCTCAAAACCACTCAACTTTCGATGCTGGGTTCACTGAAGTGCTTATTTCAGTGAGATAAGCACTTCAGAAGACCAAAATCTAATCTTCACCAAACCACCCAAATTTCAATGCTGGGTTCACTGAAGTGCTTATTTCAGTGAGATAAGCACTTCAGAAGACCAAAATCTCAACATCACAAAACCACTCAAATTTCGATGCTGGGTTCACTGAAGTGCTTATTTCATTGAGATAAGCACTTCACTTCGCCAAAATCCCAACCTCACCAAACGACTCAACTTTTGATGCTGGTTCCTCTGAATTGCTTATTTCAGTGAGATAAGCACTTCAGAAGGCCAAAATCTAAACATCACTAATCGACTCAACTTTTGATGCTGATTTCACTGAAATGCTTCTTTCAGTGTGATAAGCACATCAGAAGGCCAAAATCTCAACTTCACCAAACCACCCAACTTTCGATCCAGGATTTACACAAATGCTTATTTCAGTGAGATAAGCACTTCAGAAGACTAAAATATAAACTTCACCAAACCACCCAACTTTCAATGCTGGGTTCACTGAAATGCTTCTTTCAGTCAGATAAGCACTTCAGAAGAACAAAATCTCAACATCTCAAAACCACTCAACTTTCGATGCTGGGTTCACTGAAGTGCTTATTTCAGTGAGATAAGCACTTCAGAAGACCAAAATCTCAACATCACCAAACCACTCAAATTTCGATGCTGGGTTCACATGAAGTGCTTATTTCAGTGAGATAAGCACTTCAGAAGACCAAAATCTCAACTTCACCAAACCACCCAACTTTCGATCCAGGATATACCCAAAGGCTAATTTCAGTGAGATAAGCACTTCAGAAGACAAAAATCTAAACTTCACAAAACCACTCAACTTTCGATGCTGGGATCACTGAAGTGATTATTTCAGTGAGATAAGCACTTCAGAAGAGCAAAAACTCAACTTCACCAAACCACCCAACTTTCAATGCTGGGTTCACTGAAGTGCTTATTTCAGTGAGATAAGCACTTCAGAATGTCAAAATCCCAACCTCACCAAACGACTCAACTTTTGATGCTGGTTCCACTGAATTGCTTATTTCAGTGAGATAAGCACTTCAGAAGGC
Source organism: Stegostoma tigrinum (assembly GCF_030684315.1). Taxonomy (NCBI): domain Eukaryota; kingdom Metazoa; phylum Chordata; class Chondrichthyes; order Orectolobiformes; family Stegostomatidae; genus Stegostoma; species Stegostoma tigrinum. The sequence continues at coordinate 1,161,220 of NW_026728053.1, forward strand.
CAAAATCTAAACATCACTAATCGACTCAACTTTTGATGCTGATTTCACTGAAATGCTTCTTTCAGTCAGATAAGCACATCAGAAGGCCAAAATCTCAACTTCACCAAACCACTCAACTTTCGATGCTGGGATCACTGAAGTGCTTATTTCAGTGAGATAAGCACTTCAGAAGAACAAAATCACAACATCTCAAAACCACTCAACTTTCGATGCTGGGTTCACTGAAGTGCTTATTTCAGTGAGATAAGCACTTCAGAAGACCAAAATCTCAACATCACCAAACCACTCAAATTTCGATGCTGGGTTCACTGAAGTGCTTATTTCAGTGAGATAAGCACTTCAGAAGACCAAAATCTCAACTTCACCAAACCACCCAACTTTCAATGCTGGGTTCACTGAAGTGCTTATTTCAGTGAGATAAGTACTTCAATACGACAAAATCCCAACCTCACCAAGCGACTCAACTTTTGATCCTGGTTCCACTGAATTGCTTATTTCAGTGAGATAAGCACTTCAGAAGGCCAAAATCTAAACTTCACTAAACGACTCAACTTTTGATGCTGATTTCACTGAAATGCTTCTTTCAGTCAGATATTCACATCGGAAGGCCAAAATCTCAACTTCACCAAACCACCCAACTTTCGATCCAGGATCTACCCAAAGGCTAATTTCAGTGAGATAAGCACTTCAGAAGACAAAAATCTAAACTTCACCAAACCACTCAACTTTCGATGCTGGGATCACTGAAGTGATTATTTCTGTGAGATAAGCACTTCAGAAGGCCAAAATGTCAACTTCACAAATCCAGCCAACTTTCGATACTGGATTTACCCAAATGCTTATTTCAGTGAGATAAGCACTTCAGAAGACCAAAATCTAAACTTCACCAAACCACCCAACTTTCAATGCTGGGTTCACTGAAGTGCTTATTGCAGTGAGATAAGCACTTCAGAAGACCAAAATCTAAACTTCACCAAAACACCCAACTTTCAATGCTGGGTTCACTGAAGTGCTAATTTCAGTGAGATAAGCACTTCAGAAGATCAAAATCTAAACTTCACCAAACCACCCAACTTTCAATGCTGGGTTCACTGAAGTGCTTATTTCAGTGAGATAAGCACTTCAGAAGACCAAAATCTAAACTTCACCAAAACACCCAACTTTCAATGCTGGGTTCACTGAAGTGCTTATTTCAGTGAGATAAGCACTTCAGAAGATCAAAATCTAAACATCTCAAAACCACTCAACTTTCGATGCTGGGTTCACTGAAGTGCTTATTTCAGTGAGATAAGCACTTCAGAAGACCAAAATCTAATCTTCACCAAACCACCCAAATTTCAATGCTGGGTTCACTGCAGTGCTTATTTCAGTGAGATAAGCACTTCAGAAGACCAAAATCTCAACGTCACCAAACCACTCAAATTTCGATGCTGGGTTCACATGAAGTGCTTATTTCAGTGAGATAAGCACTTCAGAAGACCAAAATCTCAACTTCACCAAACCACCCAACTTTCGATCCAGGATATACCCAAAGGCTAATTTCAGTGAGATAAGCACTTCAGAAGACAAAAATCTAAACTTCACCAAACCACTCAACTTTCGATGCTGGGATCACTGAAGTGCTTATTTCAGTGAGATAAGCACTTCAGAAGAGCAAAAACTCAACTTCACAAAACCACTCAACTTTCGATGCTGGGCTCACTGCAGTGCTTATTTCAGTGAGATAAGCACTTCAGAATGCCAAAATCCCAACCTCACCAAACGACTCAACTTTTGATACTGTTCTCACTGAAATGCTTCTTTCAGTCTGATAAGCAATTCAGAAGGCCAAAATCTCAACTTCATAAAACCAGCCAACTTTCGATACTGGATTTACCCAAATGCTTATTTCAGTGAAATAAGCACTTCAGAAGACCAAAATCTAAACTTCACCAAAACACCCAACTTTCAATGCTGGGTTCACTGAAGTGCTTATTTCAGTGAGATAAGCACTTCAGAAGATCAAAATCTAAACATCTCAAAACCACTCAACTTTCGATGCTGGGTTCACTGAAGTGCTTATTTCAGTGAGATAAGCACTTCAGAAGACCAAAATCTAATCTTCACCAAACCACCCAAATTTCAATGCTAGGTTCACTGCAGTGCTTATTTCAGTGAGATAAGCACTTCAGAAGACCAAAATCTCAACATCACAAAACCACTCAAATTTCGATGCTGGGTTCACTGAAGTGCTTATTTCATTGAGATAAGCACTTCACTTCGCCAAAATCCCAACCTCACCAAACGACTCAACTTTTGATGCTGGTTCCACTGAATTGCTTATTTCAGTGAGATAAGCACTTCAGAAGGCCAAAATCTAAACATCACTAATCGACTCAACTTTTGATGCTGATTTCACTGAAATGCTTCTTTCAGTCAGATAAGCACATCAGAAGGCCAAAATCTCAACTTCACCAAACCACCCAATTTTCGATCCAGGATTTACACAAATGCTTATTTCAGTCAGATAAGCACATCAGAAGGCCAAAATCTCAACTTCACCAAACCACTCAAATTTCGATGCTGGGTTCACTGAAATGCTTCTTTCAGTCATATAAGCACTTCAGAAGAACAAAATCTAAACTTCACCAAACCACCAAACTTTCAATGCTGGGTTCACTGAAGTGCTTATTTCAGTGAGATAAGCACTTCAGAAGACTAAAATATAAACTTCACCAAACCACCCAACTTTCAATGCTGGGTTCACTGAAGTGCTTATTTCAGTGAGATAAGCACTTCAGAAGACCAAAATCTAAACTTCACCAAACCACCCAACTTTCAATGCTGGGTTCACTGAAGTGCTTATTTCAGTGAGATAAGCACTTCAGAAGACCAAAATCTCAACATCACCAAACCACTCAAATTTCGATGCTGGGTTCACATGAAGTGCTTATTTCAGTGAGATAAGCACTTCAGAAGACCAAAATCTCAACTTCACCAAACCACCCAACTTTCGATCCAGGATATACCCGAAGGCTAATTTCAGTGAGATAAGCACTTCAGAAGACAAAAATCTAAACTTCACCAAACCACTCAACTTTCGATGCTGGGATCACTGAAGTGCTTATTTCAGTGAGATAAGCACTTCAGAAGAGCAAAAACTCAACTTCACAAAACCACTCAACTTTCGATGCTGGGCTCACTGCAGTGCTTATTTCAGTGAGATAAGCACTTCAGAATGCCAAAATCCCAACCTCACCAAACGACTCAACTTTTGATACTGTTCTCACTGAAATGCTTCTTTCAGTCAGATAAGCAATTCAGAAGGCCAAAATCTCAACTTCATAAAACCAGCCAACTTTCGATACTGGATTTACTTCAGAAGACCAAAATCTAAACTTCACCAAAACACCCAACTTTCAATGCTGGGTTCACTAAAGTGCTTATTTCAGTGAGATAAGCACTTCAGAAGATCAAAATCTAAACATCTCAAAACCACTCAAATTTCGATGCTGGGTTCACTGAAGTGCTTATTTCAGTGAGATAAGCACTTCAGAAGAACAAAATCTCAACATCTCAAAACCACTCAACTTTCGATGCTGGGTGCACTGAAGTGCTTATTTCAGTGAGATAAGCACTTCAGAAGACCCAAATCTCAACATCACCAAACCACTCAACTTTCGATGCTGGGTTCACTGAAGTGCTTATTTCAGTGAGATAAGCACTTCAGAATGCCAAAATCCCAACCTCACCAAACGACTCAACTTTTGATGCTGGTTCAACTGAATTGCTTATTTCAGTGAGATAAGCACTTCAGAAGGCCAAAATCTAAACATCACTAAACGACTCAACTTTTGATACTTATTTCACTGAAATGCTTCTTTCAGTCAGATAAGCACATCAGAAGGCCAAAATCTCAACTTCACCAAACCACCCAACTTTCGTTCCAGGATTTACACAAATGCTTATTTCAGTGAGATAAGCACTTCAGAAGACTAAAATCTTAACTTCACCAAACCAATCAACTTTCGATGCTGGGATCACTGAAGTGCTTATTTCAGTGAGATAAGCACTTCAGAAGACCAAAATCTAAACTTCACCAAACCACCCAACTTTCGATGCTGGGTTCACTGAAATGCTTCTTTCAGTCATATAAGCACTTCAGAAGAACAAAATCTAAACTTCACCAAACCACCAAACTTTCAATGCTGGGTTCACTGAAGTGCTTATTTCAGTGAGATAAGCACTTCAGAAGACCAAAATCTAAACTTCACCAAACCACCCAACTTTCAATGCTGGGTTCACTGAAGTGCTTATTTCAGTGAGATAAGCACTTCAGAAGACCAAAATCTAAACTTCACCAAACCACCCAACTTTCAATGCTGGGTTCACTGAAGTGCTTATTTCAGTGAGATAAGCACTTCAGAAGACCAAAATCTCAACATCACCAAACCACTCAAATTTCGATGCTGGGTTCACATGAAGTGCTTATTTCAGTGAGATAAGCACTTCAGAAGACCAAAATCTCAACTTCACCAAACCACCCAACTTTCGATCCAGGATATACCCAAAGGCTAATTTCAGTGAGATAAGCACTTCAGAAGACAAAAATCTAAACTTCACCAAACCACTCAACTTTCGATGCTGGGATCACTGAAGTGCTTATTTCAGTGTGAAAAGCACTTCAGAAGAGCAAAAACTGAACTTCACAAAACCACTCAACTTTCGATGCTGGGCTCACTGCAGTGCTTATTTCAGTGAGATAAGCACATCAGAATGCCAAAATCCCAACCTCACCAAACGACTCAACTTTTGATACTGTTCTCACTGAAATGCTTCTTTCAGTCAGATAAGCAATTCAGAAGGCCAAAATCTCAACTTCACAAAACCAGCCAACTTTCGATACTGGATTTACCCAAATGCTTATTTCAGTGAAATATGCACTTCAGAAGACCAAAATCTAAACTTCACCAAAACACCCAACTTTCAATGCTGGGTTCACTGAAGTGCTTATTTCAGTGAGATAAGCACTTCAGAAGATCAAAATCTAAACATCTCAAAACCACTCAACTTTCGATGCTGGGTTCACTAAAGTGCTTATTTCAGTGAGATAAGCACTTCAGAAGACCAAAATCTAAACTTCACCAAACCACCCAAATTTCAATGCTGGGTTCACTGAAGTGCTTATTTCAGTGAGATAAGCACTTCAGAAGACCAAAATCTCAACATCACAAAACCACTCAAATTTCGATTATGGGTTCACTGAAGTGCTTATTTCATTGAGATAAGCACTTCACTTCCCCAAAATCCCAACCTCACCAAACGACTCAACTTTTGATGCTGGTTCCACTGAATTGCTTATTTCAGTGAGATAAGCACTTCAGAAGGCCAAAATCTAAACATCACTAATCGACTCAACTTTTGATGCTGATTTCACTGAAATGCTTCTTTCAGTCAGATAAGCACATCAGAAGGCCAAAATCTCAACTTCACCAAACCACCCAACTTTCGATCCAGGATTTACACAAATGCTTATTTCAGTTTGATAAGCACTTCAGAAGACTAAAATCTTAACTTCACCAAACCACTCAACTTTCGATTCTGGGATCACTGAAGTGCTTATTTCAGTGAGATAAGCACTTCAGAAGAACAAAATCACAACATCTCAAAACCACTCAACTTTCGATGCTGGGTTCACTGAAGTGCTTATTTCAGTGAGATAAGCACTTCAGAAGACCAAAATCTCAACATCTCAAAACCACTCAACTTTCGATGCTGGGTGCACTGAAGTGCTTATTTCAGTGAGATAAGCACTTCAGAAGACCCAAATCTCAACATCACCAAACCACTCAACTTTCGATGCTGGGTTCACTGCAGTGCTTATTTCAGTGAGATAAGCACTTCAGAATGCCAAAATCCCAACCTCACCAAACGACTCAACTTTTGATACTGGTTTCACTGAAATGCTTCTTTCAGTCAGATAAGCACTTCAGAAGGCCAAAATCTCAACTTCACAAAACCAGCCAACTTTCGATACTGGATTTACCCAAATGCTTATTTCAGAGAGATAAGCACTTCAGAAGACCAAAATCTAAACTTCACCAAACCACCCAACTTTCAATGCTGGGCTCACTGAAGTGCTTATTGCAGTGAGATAAGCACTTCAGAAGACCAAAATCTAAACTTCACCAAAACACCCAACTTTCAATGCTGCGTTCACTGAAGTGCTAATTTCAGTGAGATAAGCACTTCAGAAGATCAAAATCTAAACATCTCAAAACCACTCAACTTTCGATGCTCTGTTCACTGAAGTGCTTATTTCAGTGAGATAAGCACTTCAGAAGACCAAAATCTAAACTTCACCAAACCACCCAACTTTCAATGCTGGGTTCACTGAAGTGCTTATTTCAGTGAGATAAGCACTTCAGAAGACCAAAATCTCAACATCACAAAACCACTCAAATTTTGTTGCTGGGTTCACTGAAGTGCTTATTTCATTGAGATAAGCACTTCACTTCGCCAAAATCCCAACCTCACCAAACGACTCAACTTTTGATGCTGGTTCCACTGAATTGCTTATTTCAGTGAGATAAGCACTTCAGAAGGCCAAAATCTAAACATCACTAATCGACTCAACTTTTGATGCTGATTTCACTGAAATGCTTCTTTCAGTCAGATAAGCACATCAGAAGGCCAAAATCTCAACTTCACCAAACCACCCAACTTTCGATCCAGGATTTACACAAATGCTTATTTCAGTTTGATAAGCACTTCAGAAGACTAAAATCTTAACTTCACCAAACCACTCAACTTTCGATGCTGGGATCACTGAAGTGCTTATTTCAGTGAGATAAGCACTTCAGAAGAGCAAAAACTCAACTTCACAAAACCACTCAACTTTCGATGCTGGGCTCACTGCAGTGCTTATTTCAGTGAGATAAGCACTTCAGAATGCCAAAATCCCAACCTCACCAAACGACTCAACTTTTGATACTGTTCTCACTGAAATGCTTCTTTCAGTCAGATAAGCAATTCAGAAGGCCAAAATCTCAACTTCATAAAACCAGCCAACTTTCGATACTGGATTTACTTCAGAAGACCAAAATCTAAACTTCACCAAAACACCCAACTTTCAATGCTGGGTTCACTAAAGTGCTTATTTCAGTGAGATAAGCACTTCAGAAGATCAAAATCTAAACATCTCAAAACCACTCAAATTTCGATGCTGGGTTCACTGAAGTGCTTATTTCAGTGAGATAAGCACTTCAGAAGAACAAAATCTCAACATCTCAAAACCACTCAACTTTCGATGCTGGGTGCACTGAAGTGCTTATTTCAGTGAGATAAGCACTTCAGAAGACCCAAATCTCAACATCACCAAACCACTCAACTTTCGATGCTGGGTTCACTGAAGTGCTTATTTCAGTGAGATAAGCACTTCAGAATGCCAAAATCCCAACCTCACCAAACGACTCAACTTTTGATGCTGGTTCAACTGAATTGCTTATTTCAGTGAGATAAGCACTTCAGAAGGCCAAAATCTAAACATCACTAAACGACTCAACTTTTGATACTTATTTCACTGAAATGCTTCTTTCAGTCAGATAAGCACATCAGAAGGCCAAAATCTCAACTTCACCAAACCACCCAACTTTCGTTCCAGGATTTACACAAATGCTTATTTCAGTGAGATAAGCACTTCAGAAGACTAAAATCTTAACTTCACCAAACCAATCAACTTTCGATGCTGGGATCACTGAAGTGCTTATTTCAGTCATATAAGCACTTCAGAAGACCAAAATCTAAACTTCACCAAACCACCCAACTTTCAATGCTGGGTTCACTGAAGTGCTTATTTCAGTGAGATAAGCACTTCAGAAGACCAAAATCTAAACTTCACCAAACCACCCAACTTTCAATGCTGGGTTCACTGAAGTGCTTATTTCAGTGAGATAAGCACTTCAGAAGACCAAAATCTAAACTTCACCAAACCACCCAACTTTCAATGCTGGGTTCACTGAAGTGCTTATTTCAGTGAGATAAGCACTTCAGAAGACCAAAATCTCAACATCACCAAACCACTCAAATTTCGATGCTGGGTTCACATGAAGTGCTTATTTCAGTGAGATAAGCACTTCAGAAGACCAAAATCTCAACTTCACCAAACCACCCAACTTTCGATCCAGGATATACCCAAAGGCTAATTTCAGTGAGATAAGCACTTCAGAAGACAAAAATCTAAACTTCACCAAACCACTCAACTTTCGATGCTGGGATCACTGAAGTGCTTATTTCAGTGTGAAAAGCACTTCAGAAGAGCAAAAACTGAACTTCACAAAACCACTCAACTTTCGATGCTGGGCTCACTGCAGTGCTTATTTCAGTGAGATAAGCACATCAGAATGCCAAAATCCCAACCTCACCAAACGACTCAACTTTTGATACTGTTCTCACTGAAATGCTTCTTTCAGTCAGATAAGCAATTCAGAAGGCCAAAATCTCAACTTCACAAAACCAGCCAACTTTCGATACTGGATTTACCCAAATGCTTATTTCAGTGAAATATGCACTTCAGAAGACCAAAATCTAAACTTCACCAAAACACCCAACTTTCAATGCTGGGTTCACTGAAGTGCTTATTTCAGTGAGATAAGCACTTCAGAAGATCAAAATCTAAACATCTCAAAACCACTCAACTTTCGATGCTGGGTTCACTAAAGTGCTTATTTCAGTGAGATAAGCACTTCAGAAGACCAAAATCTAAACTTCACCAAACCACCCAAATTTCAATGCTGGGTTCACTGAAGTGCTTATTTCAGTGAGATAAGCACTTCAGAAGACCAAAATCTCAACATCACAAAACCACTCAAATTTCGATTATGGGTTCACTGAAGTGCTTATTTCATTGAGATAAGCACTTCACTTCCCCAAAATCCCAACCTCACCAAACGACTCAACTTTTGATGCTGGTTCCACTGAATTGCTTATTTCAGTGAGATAAGCACTTCAGAAGGCCAAAATCTAAACATCACTAATCGACTCAACTTTTGATGCTGATTTCACTGAAATGCTTCTTTCAGTCAGATAAGCACATCAGAAGGCCAAAATCTCAACTTCACCAAACCACCCAACTTTCGATCCAGGATTTACACAAATGCTTATTTCAGTTTGATAAGCACTTCAGAAGACTAAAATCTTAACTTCACCAAACCACTCAACTTTCGATGCTGGGATCACTGAAGTGCTTATTTCAGTGAGATAAGCACTTCAGAAGAACAAAATCACAACATCTCAAAACCACTCAACTTTCGATGCTGGGTTCACTGAAGTGCTTATTTCAGTGAGATAAGCACTTCAGAAGACCAAAATCTCAACATCTCAAAACCACTCAACTTTCGATGCTGGGTGCACTGAAGTGCTTATTTCAGTGAGATAAGCACTTCAGAAGACCCAAATCTCAACATCACCAAACCACTCAACTTTCGATGCTGGGTTCACTGCAGTGCTTATTTCAGTGAGATAAGCACTTCAGAATGCCAAAATCCCAACCTCACCAAACGACTCAACTTTTGATACTGGTTTCACTGAAATGCTTCTTTCAGTCAGATAAGCACTTCAGAAGGCCAAAATCTCAACTTCACAAAACCAGCCAACTTTCGATACTGGATTTACCCAAATGCTTATTTCAGAGAGATAAGCACTTCAGAAGACCAAAATCTAAACTTCACCAAACCACCCAACTTTCAATGCTGGGCTCACTGAAGTGCTTATTGCAGTGAGATAAGCACTTCAGAAGACCAAAATCTAAACTTCACCAAAACACCCAACTTTCAATGCTGCGTTCACTGAAGTGCTAATTTCAGTGAGATAAGCACTTCAGAAGATCAAAATCTAAACATCTCAAAACCACTCAACTTTCGATGCTCTGTTCACTGAAGTGCTTATTTCAGTGAGATAAGCACTTCAGAAGACCAAAATCTAAACTTCACCAAACCACCCAACTTTCAATGCTGGGTTCACTGAAGTGCTTATTTCAGTGAGATAAGCACTTCAGAAGACCAAAATCTCAACATCACAAAACCACTCAAATTTTGTTGCTGGGTTCACTGAAGTGCTTATTTCATTGAGATAAGCACTTCACTTCGCCAAAATCCCAACCTCACCAAACGACTCAACTTTTGATGCTGGTTCCACTGAATTGCTTATTTCAGTGAGATAAGCACTTCAGAAGGCCAAAATCTAAACATCACTAATCGACTCAACTTTTGATGCTGATTTCACTGAAATGCTTCTTTCAGTCAGATAAGCACATCAGAAGGCCAAAATCTCAACTTCACCAAACCACCCAACTTTCGATCCAGGATTTACACAAATGCTTATTTCAGTTTGATAAGCACTTCAGAAGACTAAAATCTTAACTTCACCAAACCACTCAACTTTCGATGCTGGGATCACTGAAGTGCTTATTTCAGTGAGATAAGCACTTCAGAAGAACAAAATCACAACATCTCAAAACCACTCAACTTTCGATGCTGGGTTCACTGAAGTGCTTATTTCAGTGAGATAAGCACTTCAGAAGACCAAAATCTCAACATCACCAAACCACTCAAATTTCGATGCTGGGTTCACTGAAGTGCTTATTTCAGTGAGATAAGCACTTCAGAAGACCAAAATCTCAACTTCACCAAACCACCCAACTTTCAATGCTGGGTTCACTGAAGTGCTTATTTCAGTGAGATAAGTACTTCAATACGACAAAATCCCAACCTCACCAAGCGACTCAACTTTTGATCCTGGTTCCACTGAATTGCTTATTTCAGTGAGATAAGCACTTCAGAAGGCCAAAATCTAAACTTCACTAAACGACTCAACTTTTGATGCTGGTTTCACTGAAATGCTTCTTTCAGTCAGATATTCACATCAGAAGGCCAAAATCTCAACTTCACCAAACCACCCAACTTTCGATCCAGGATCTACCCAAAGGCTAATTTCAGTGAGATAAGCACTTCAGAAGACAAAAATCTAAACTTCACCAAACCACTCAACTTTCGATGCTGGGATCACTGAAGTGATTATTTCTGTGAGATAAGCACTTCAGAAGGCCAAAATCTCAACTTCACAAAACCAGTCAACTTTCGATACTGGATTTACCCAAATGCTTATTTCAGTGAGATAAGCACTTCAGAAGACCAAAATCTAAACTTCACCAAACCACCCAACTTTCAATGCTGGGTTCACTGAAGTGCTTATTGCAGTGAGATAAGCACTTCAGAAGACCAAAATCTAAACTTCACCAAAACACCCAACTTTCAATGCTGGGTTCACTGAAGTGCTAATTTCAGTGAGATAAGCACTTCAGAAGATCAAAATCTAAACATCTCAATACCACTCAACTTTCGATGCTGTGTTCACTGAAGTGCTTATTTCAGTGAGATAAGCACTTCAGAAGAAGAAAATTTAAACTTCACCAAACCACCCAACTTTCAATGCTGGGTTCACTGAAGTGCTTATTTCAGTGAGATAAGTACTTCAGAAGACCAAAATCTAAACTTCACCAAACCACCCAACTTTCAATGCTGGGTTCACTAAAGTGCTTATTTCAGTGAGATAAGCACTTCAGAAGACCAAAATCTAAACTTCACCAAACCACCCAACTTTCAATGCTGGGTTCACTGAAGTGCTTATTTCAGTGAGATAAGCACTTCAGAAGACCAAAATCTAACCTTCACCAAACCACTCAACTTTCAATGCTGGGTTCACTGAAGTGCTGATTTCAGTGAGATAAGCACTTCAGAAGACCAAAATCTAAACATCTCAAAACCACTCAAATTTCGATGCTGTGTTCAACTGAAGCGCTTATTACAGTGAGATAAGCACTTCACTTCGCCAAAATCCCAACCTCACCAAACGACTCAACTTTTGATGCTGGTTCCACTGAATTGCTTATTTCAGTGAGATAAGCACTTCAGAAGGCCAAAATCTAAACATCACTCAATGACTCAACTTTTGTTACTGATTTCACTGAAATGCTTCTTTCAGTCAGATAAGCACATCAGAAGGCCAAAATCTCAACTTCACCAAACCACCCAACTTTCGATGCTGGGATCACTGAAGTGCTTATTTCAGTGAGATAAGCACTTCAGAAGACCAAAATCTAAACTTCACCAAACCACCCAACTTTCAATGCTGGGTTCACTGAAATGCTTCTTTCAGTCAGATAAGCACTTCAGAAGAACAAAATCTCAACATCTCAAAACCACTCAACTTTCGATGATGGGTTCACTGAAGTGCTTATTTCAGTGAGATAAGCACTTCAGAAGACCAAAATCTCAACATCACCAAACCACTCAAATTTCGATGCTGGGTTCACTGAAGTGCTTATTTCAGTTAGATAAGCACTTCAGAAGACCAAAATCTCAACTTCACCAAACCACCCAACTTTCAATGCTGGGTTCACTGAAGTGCTTATTTCAGTGAGATAAGCACTTCACTTCGCCAAAATCCCAACATCACCAAACGACTCAACTTTTGATACTGATTTCACTGAAATGCTTCTTTCAGTCAGATAAGCACATCAGAAGGCCAAAATCTCAACTTCACCAAACCACCCAACTTTCGATCCAGGATTTACACAAATGCTTATTTCAGTGAGATAAGCACTTCAGAAGACTAAAATATAAACTTCACCAAACCACCCAACTTTCAATGCTGGGTTCACTGAAATGCTTCTTTCAGTCAGATAAGCACTTCAGAAGAACAAAATCTCAACATCTCAAAACCACTCAACTTTCGATGCTGGGTTCACTGAAGTGCTTATTTCAGTGAGATAAGCACTTCAGAAGACCAAAATCTCAACATCACCAAACCACTCAAATTTCGATGCTGGGTTCACATGAAGTGCTTATTTCAGTGAGATAAGCACTTCAGAAGACCAAAATCTCAACTTCACCAAACCACCCAACTTTCGATCCAGGATATACCCAAAGGCTAATTTCAGTGAGATAAGCACTTCAGAAGACAAAAATCTAAACTTCACAAAACCACTCAACTTTCGATGCTGGGATCACTGAAGTGATTATTTCAGTGAGATAAGCACTTCAGAAGAGCAAAAACTCAACTTCACAAAACCACTCAAATTTCGATGCTGGGCTCACTGCAGTGCTTATTTCAGTGAGATAAGCACTTCAGAATGCCAAAATCCCAACCTCACCAAACGACTCAACTTTTGATACTGGTTTCACTGAAATGCTTCTTTCAGTCAGATAAGCACTTCAGAAGGCCAAAATCTCAACTTCACAAAACCAGCCAACTTTCGATACTGGATTTACCCAAATGCTTATTTCAGAGAGATAAGCACTTCAGAAGACCAAAATCTAAACTTCACCAAACCACCCAACTTTCAATGCTGGGCTCACTGAAGTGCTTATTGCAGTGAGATAAGCACTTCAGAAGACCAAAATCTAAACTTCACCAAAACACCCAACTTTCAATGCTGCGTTCACTGAAGTGCTAATTTCAGTGAAATAAGCACTTCAGAAGATCAAAATCTAAACATCTAAAAATCACTCAACTTTCGATTCTGTGTTCACTGAAGTGCTTATTTCAGTGAGATAAGCACTTCAGAAGACCAAAATCTAAACTTCACCAAACCACCCAACTTTCAATGCTGGGTTCACTGAAGTGCTTATTTCAGTGAGATAAGCACTTCAGAAGACCAAAATCTCAACATCACAAAACCACTCAAATTTTGTTGCTGGGTTCACTGAAGTGCTTATTTCATTGAGATAAGCACTTCACTTCGCCAAAATCCCAACCTCACCAAACGACTCAACTTTTGATGCTGGTTCCACTGAATTGCTTATTTCAGTGAGATAAGCACTTCAGAAGGCCAAAATCTAAACATCACTAATCGACTCAACTTTTGATGCTGATTTCACTGAAATGCTTCTTTCAGTCAGATAAGCACATCAGAAGGCCAAAATCTCAACTTCACCAAACCACCCAACTTTCGATCCAGGATTTACACAAATGCTTATTTCAGTTTGATAAGCACTTCAGAAGACTAAAATCTTAACTTCACCAAACCACTCAACTTTCGATGCTGGGATCACTGAAGTGCTTATTTCAGTGAGATAAGCACTTCAGAAGAACAAAATCACAACATCTCAAAACCACTCAACTTTCGATGCTGGGTTCACTGAAGTGCTTATTTCAGTGAGATAAGCACTTCAGAAGACCAAAATCTCAACATCACCAAACCACTCAAATTTCGATGCTGGGTTCACTGAAGTGCTTATTTCAGTGAGATAAGCACTTCAGAAGACCAAAATCTCAACTTCACCAAACCACCCAACTTTCAATGCTGGGTTCACTGAAGTGCTTATTTCAGTGAGATAAGTACTTCAATACGACAAAATCCCAACCTCACCAAGCGACTCAACTTTTGATCCTGGTTCCACTGAATTGCTTATTTCAGTGAGATAAGCACTTCAGAAGGCCAAAATCTAAACTTCACTAAACGACTCAACTTTTGATGCTGATTTCACTGAAATGCTTCTTTCAGTCAGATATTCACATCGGAAGGCCAAAATCTCAACTTCACCAAACCACCCAACTTTCGATCCAGGATCTACCCAAAGGCTAATTTCAGTGAGATAAGCACTTCAGAAGACAAAAATCTAAACTTCACCAAACCACTCAACTTTCGATGCTGGGATCACTGAAGTGATTATTTCTGTGAGATAAGCACTTCAGAAGGCCAAAATGTCAACTTCACAAATCCAGCCAACTTTCGATACTGGATTTACCCAAATGCTTATTTCAGTGAGATAAGCACTTCAGAAGACCAAAATCTAAACTTCACCAAACCACCCAACTTTCAATGCTGGGTTCACTGAAGTGCTTATTGCAGTGAGATAAGCACTTCAGAAGACCAAAATCTAAACTTCACCAAAACACCCAACTTTCAATGCTGGGTTCACTGAAGTGCTAATTTCAGTGAGATAAGCACTTCAGAAGATCAAAATCTAAACATCTCAATACCACTCAACTTTCGATGCTGTGTTCACTGAAGTGCTTATTTCAGTGAGATAAGTACTTCAGAAGACCAAAATCTAAACTTCACCAAACCACCCAACTTTCAATGCTGGGTTCACTGAAGTGCTTATTTCAGTGAGATAAGTACTTCAGAAGACCAAAATCTAAACTTCACCAAACCACCCAACTTTCAATGCTGGGTTCACTAAAGTGCTTATTTCAGTGAGATAAGCACTTCAGAAGACCAAAATCTAAACTTCACCAAACCACCCAACTTTCAATGCTGGGTTCACTGAAGTGCTTATTTCAGTGAGATAAGCACTTCAGAAGACCAAAATCTAACCTTCACCAAACCACTCAACTTTCAATGCTGGGTTCACTGAAGTGCTGATTTCAGTGAGATAAGCACTTCAGAAGACCAAAATCTAAACATCTCAAAACCACTCAAATTTCGATGCTGTGTTCACTGAAGCGCTTATTACAGTGAGATAAGCACTTCACTTCGCCAAAATCCCAACCTCACCAAACGACTCAACTTTTGATGCTGGTTCCACTGAATTGCTTATTTCAGTGAGATAAGCACTTCAGAAGGCCAAAATCTAAACATCACTAAATGACTCAACTTTTGTTACTGATTTCACTGAAATGCTTCTTTCAGTCAGATAAGCACATCAGAAGGCCAAAATCTCAACTTCACCAAACCACCCAACTTTCGATGCTGGGATCACTGAAGTGCTTATGTCAGTGAGATAAGCACTTCAGAAGACCAAAATCTAAACTTCACCAAACCACCCAACTTTCAATGCTGGGTTCACTGAAATGCTTCTTTCAGTCAGATAAGCACTTCAGAAGAACAAAATCTCAACATCTCAAAACCACTCAACTTTCGATGATGGGTTCACTGAAGTGCTTATTTCAGTGAGATAAGCACTTCAGAAGACCAAAATCTCAACATCACCAAACCACTCAAATTTCGATGCTGGGTTCACTGAAGTGCTTATTTCAGTGAGATAAGCACTTCAGAAGACCAAAATCTCAACTTCACCAAACCACCCAACTTTCAATGCTGGGTTCACTGAAGTGCTTATTTCAGTGAGATAAGCACTTCACTTCGCCAAAATCCCAACCTCACCAAACGACTCAACTTTTGATACTGATTTCACTGAAATGCTTCTTTCAGTCAGATAAGCACATCAGAAGGCCAAAATCTCAACTTCACCAAACCACCCAACTTTCGATCCAGGATTTACACAAATGCTTATTTCAGTGAGATAAGCACTTCAGAAGACTAAAATATAAACTTCACCAAACCACCCAACTTTCAATGCTGGGTTGACTGAAATGCTTCTTTCAGTCAGATAAGCACTTCAGAAGAAAAAAATCTCAACATCTCAAAACCACTCAACTTTCGATGCTGGGTTCACTGAAGTGCTTATTTCAGTGAGATAAGCACTTCAGAAGACCAAAATCTCAACATCACCAAACCACTCAAATTTCGATGCTGGGTTCACATGAAGTGCTTATTTCAGTGAGATAAGCACTTCAGAAGACCAAAATCTCAACTTCACCAAACCACCCAACTTTCGATCCAGGATATACCCAAAGGCTAATTTCAGTGAGATAAGCACTTCAGAAGACAAAAATCTAAACTTCACCAAACCACTCAACTTTCGATGCTGGGATCACTGAAGTGCTTATTTCAGTGAGATAAGCACTTCAGAAGAGCAAAAACTCAACTTCACAAAACCACTCAACTTTCGATGCTGGGCTCACTGCAGTGCTTATTTCAGTGAGATAAGCACTTCAGAATGCCAAAATCCCAACCTCACCAAACGGCTCAACTTTTGATACTGTTCTCACTGAAATGCTTCTTTCAGTCAGATAAGCAATTCAGAAGGCCAAAATCTCAACTTCATAAAACCAGCCAACTTTCGATACTGGATTTACCCAAATGCTTATTTCAGTGAAATAAGCACTTCAGAAGATCAAAATCTAAACATCTCAAAACCACTCAACTTTCGATGCTGGGTTCACTGAAGTGCTTATTTCAGTGAGATAAGCACTTCAGAAGACCAAAATCTAATCTTCACCAAACCACCCAAATTTCAATGCTGGGTTCACTGAAGTGCTTATTTCAGTGAGATAAGCACTTCAGAAGACCAAAATCTCAACATCACAAAACCACTCAAATTTCGATGCTGGGTTCACTGAAGTGCTTATTTCATTGAGATAAGCACTTCACTTCGCCAAAATCCCAACCTCACCAAACGACTCAACTTTTGATGCTGGTTCCTCTGAATTGCTTATTTCAGTGAGATAAGCACTTCAGAAGGCCAAAATCTAAACATCACTAATCGACTCAACTTTTGATGCTGATTTCACTGAAATGCTTCTTTCAGTCAGATAAGCACATCAGAAGGCCAAAATCTCAACTTCACCAAACCACCCAACTTTCGATCCAGGATTTACACAAATGCTTATTTCAGTGAGATAAGCACTTCAGAAGACTAAAATATAAACTTCACCAAACCACCCAACTTTCAATGCTGGGTTCACTGAAATGCTTCTTTCAGTCAGATAAGCACTTCAGAAGAACAAAATCTCAACATCTCAAAACCACTCAACTTTCGATGCTGGGTTCACTGAAGTGCTTATTTCAGTGAGATAAGCACTTCAGAAGACCAAAATCTCAACATCACCAAACCACTCAAATTTCGATGCTGGGTTCACATGAAGTGCTTATTTCAGTGAGATAAGCACTTCAGAAGACCAAAATCTCAACTTCACCAAACCACCCAACTTTCGATCCAGGATATACCCAAAGGCTAATTTCAGTGAGATAAGCACTTCAGAAGACAAAAATCTAAACTTCACAAAACCACTCAACTTTCGATGCTGGGATCACTGAAGTGATTATTTCAGTGAGATAAGCACTTCAGAAGAGCAAAAACTCAACTTCACAAAACCACTCAAATTTCGATGCTGGGCTCACTGCAGTGCTTATTTCAGTGAGATAAGCACTTCAGAATGCCAAAATCCCAACCTCACCAAACGACTCAACTTTTGATACTGGTTTCACTGAAATGCTTCTTTCAGTCAGATAAGCACTTCAGAAGGCCAAAATCTCAACTTCACAAAACCAGCCAACTTTCGATACTGGATTTACCCAAATGCTTATTTCAGAGAGATAAGCACTTCAGAAGACCAAAATCTAAACTTCACCAAACCACCCAACTTTCAATGCTGGGCTCACTGAAGTGCTTATTGCAGTGAGATAAGCACTTCAGAAGACCAAAATCTAAACTTCACCAAAACACCCAACTTTCAATGCTGCGTTCACTGAAGTGCTAATTTCAGTGAGATAAGCACTTCAGAAGATCAAAATCTAAACATCTCAAAACCACTCAACTTTCGATTCTGTGTTCACTGAAGTGCTTATTT
This sequence comes from Stegostoma tigrinum, assembly GCF_030684315.1. Classification (NCBI taxonomy): domain Eukaryota; kingdom Metazoa; phylum Chordata; class Chondrichthyes; order Orectolobiformes; family Stegostomatidae; genus Stegostoma; species Stegostoma tigrinum. The sequence goes on from NW_026728053.1 coordinate 1,179,676, forward strand.
CAGTGAGATAAGCACTTCAGAAGACCAAAATCTAAACTTCACCAAACCACCCAAATTTCAATGCTGGGTTCACTGAAGTGCTTATTTCAGTGAGATAAGCACTTCAGAAGACCAAAATCTCAACATCACAAAACCACTCAAATTTTGTTGCTGGGTTCACTGAAGTGCTTATTTCATTGAGATAAGCACTTCACTTCGCCAAAATCCCAACCTCACCAAACGACTCAACTTTTGATGCTGGTTCCACTGAATTGCTTATTTCAGTGAGATAAGCACTTCAGAAGGCCAAAATCTAAACATCACTAATCGACTCAACTTTTGATGCTGATTTCACTGAAATGCTTCTTTCAGTCAGATAAGCACATCAGAAGGCCAAAATCTCAACTTCACCAAACCACCCAACTTTCGATCCAGGATTTACACAAATGCTTATTTCAGTTTGATAAGCACTTCAGAAGACTAAAATCTTAACTTCACCAAACCACTCAACTTTCGATGCTGGGTTCACTGAAGTGCTTATTTCAGTGAGATAAGCACTTCAGAAGACCAAAATCTCAACATCACCAAACCACTCAAATTTCGATGCTGGGTTCACTGAAGTGCTTATTTCAGTGAGATAAGCACTTCAGAAGACCAAAATCTCAACTTCACCAAACCACCCAACTTTCAATGCTGGGTTCACTGAAGTGCTTATTTCAGTGAGATAAGCACTTCACTTCGCCAAAATCCCAACCTCACCAAACGACTCAACTTTTGATACTGATTTCACTGAAATGCTTCTTTCAGTCAGATAAGCACATCAGAAGGCCAAAATCTCAACTTCACCAAACCACCCAACTTTCGATCCAGGATTTACACAAATGCTTATTTCAGTGAGATAAGCACTTCAGAAGACTAAAATATAAACTTCACCAAACCACCCAACTTTCAATGCTGGGTTCACTGAAATGCTTCTTTCAGTCAGATAAGCACTTCAGAAGAACAAAATCTCAACATCTCAAAACCACTCAACTTTCGATGCTGGGTTCACTGAAGTGCTTATTTCAGTGAGATAAGCACTTCAGAAGACCAAAATCTCAACATCACCAAACCACTCAAATTTCGATGCTGGGTTCACATGAAGTGCTTATTTCAGTGAGATAAGCACTTCAGAAGACCAAAATCTCAACTTCACCAAACCACCCAACTTTCGATCCAGGATATACCCAAAGGCTAATTTCAGTGAGATAAGCACTTCAGAAGACAAAAATCTAAACTTCACAAAACCACTCAACTTTCGATGCTGGGATCACTGAAGTGATTATTTCAGTGAGATAAGCACTTCAGAAGAGCAAAAACTCAACTTCACAAAACCACTCAAATTTCGATGCTGGGCTCACTGCAGTGCTTATTTCAGTGAGATAAGCACTTCAGAATGCCAAAATCCCAACCTCACCAAACGACTCAACTTTTGATACTGGTTTCACTGAAATGCTTCTTTCAGTCAGATAAGCACTTCAGAAGGCCAAAATCTCAACTTCACAAAACCAGCCAACTTTCGATACTGGATTTACCCAAATGCTTATTTCAGAGAGATAAGCACTTCAGAAGACCAAAATCTAAACTTCACCAAACCACCCAACTTTCAATGCTGGGCTCACTGAAGTGCTTATTGCAGTGAGATAAGCACTTCAGAAGACCAAAATCTAAACTTCACCAAAACACCCAACTTTCAATGCTGCGTTCACTGAAGTGCTAATTTCAGTGAGATAAGCACTTCAGAAGATCAAAATCTAAACATCTCAAAACCACTCAACTTTCGATTCTGTGTTCACTGAAGTGCTTATTTCAGTGAGATAAGCACTTCAGAAGACCAAAATCTAAACTTCACCAAACCACCCAACTTTCAATGCTGGGTTCACTGAAGTGCTTATTTCAGTGAGATAAGCACTTCAGAAGACCAAAATCTCAACATCACAAAACCACTCAAATTTTGTTGCTGGGTTCACTGAAGTGCTTATTTCATTGAGATAAGCACTTCACTTCGCCAAAATCCCAACCTCACCAAACGACTCAACTTTTGATGCTGGTTCCACTGAATTGCTTATTTCAGTGAGATAAGCACTTCAGAAGGCCAAAATCTAAACATCACTAATCGACTCAACTTTTGATGCTGATTTCACTGAAATGCTTCTTTCAGTCAGATAAGCACATCAGAAGGCCAAAATCTCAACTTCACCAAACCACCCAACTTTCGATCCAGGATTTACACAAATGCTTATTTCAGTTTGATAAGCACTTCAGAAGACTAAAATCTTAACTTCACCAAACCACTCAACTTTCGATGCTGGGATCACTGAAGTGCTTATTTCAGTGAGATAAGCACTTCAGAAGAACAAAATCACAACATCTCAAAACCACTCAACTTTCGATGCTGGGTTCACTGAAGTGCTTATTTCAGTGAGATAAGCACTTCAGAAGACCAAAATCTCAACATCACCAAACCACTCAAATTTCGATGCTGGGTTCACTGAAGTGCTTATTTCAGTGAGATAAGCACTTCAGAAGACCAAAATCTCAACTTCACCAAACCACCCAACTTTCAATGCTGGGTTCACTGAAGTGCTTATTTCAGTGAGATAAGTACTTCAATACGACAAAATCCCAACCTCACCAAGCGACTCAACTTTTGATCCTGGTTCCACTGAATTGCTTATTTCAGTGAGATAAGCACTTCAGAAGGCCAAAATCTAAACTTCACTAAACGACTCAACTTTTGATGCTGATTTCACTGAAATGCTTCTTTCAGTCAGATATTCACATCGGAAGGCCAAAATCTCAACTTCACCAAACCACCCAACTTTCGATCCAGGATCTACCCAAAGGCTAATTTCAGTGAGATAAGCACTTCAGAAGACAAAAATCTAAACTTCACCAAACCACTCAACTTTCGATGCTGGGATCACTGAAGTGATTATTTCTGTGAGATAAGCACTTCAGAAGGCCAAAATGTCAACTTCACAAATCCAGCCAACTTTCGATACTGGATTTACCCAAATGCTTATTTCAGTGAGATAAGCACTTCAGAAGACCAAAATCTAAACTTCACCAAACCACCCAACTTTCAATGCTGGGTTCACTGAAGTGCTTATTGCAGTGAGATAAGCACTTCAGAAGACCAAAATCTAAACTTCACCAAAACACCCAACTTTCAATGCTGGGTTCACTGAAGTGCTAATTTCAGTGAGATAAGCACTTCAGAAGATCAAAATCTAAACATCTCAATACCACTCAACTTTCGATGCTGTGTTCACTGAAGTGCTTATTTCAGTGAGATAAGTACTTCAGAAGACCAAAATCTAAACTTCACCAAACCACCCAACTTTCAATGCTGGGTTCACTGAAGTGCTTATTTCAGTGAGATAAGTACTTCAGAAGACCAAAATCTAAACTTCACCAAACCACCCAACTTTCAATGCTGGGTTCACTAAAGTGCTTATTTCAGTGAGATAAGCACTTCAGAAGACCAAAATCTAAACTTCACCAAACCACCCAACTTTCAATGCTGGGTTCACTGAAGTGCTTATTTCAGTGAGATAAGCACTTCAGAAGACCAAAATCTAAACTTCACCAAAACACCCAACTTTCAATGCTGGGTTCACTGAAGTGCTTATTTCAGTGAGATAAGCACTTCAGAAGATCAAAATCTAAACATCTCAAAACCACTCAACTTTCGATGCTGGGTTCACTGAAGTGCTTATTTCAGTGAGATAAGCACTTCAGAAGACCAAAATCTAATCTTCACCAAACCACCCAAATTTCAATGCTGGGTTCACTGCAGTGCTTATTTCAGTGAGATAAGCACTTCAGAAGACCAAAATCTCAACATCACCAAACCACTCAAATTTCGATGCTGGGTTCACATGAAGTGCTTATTTCAGTGAGATAAGCACTTCAGAAGACCAAAATCTCAACTTCACCAAACCACCCAACTTTCGATCCAGGATATACCCAAAGGCTAATTTCAGTGAGATAAGCACTTCAGAAGACAAAAATCTAAACTTCACCAAACCACTCAACTTTCGATGCTGGGATCACTGAAGTGCTTATTTCAGTGAGATAAGCACTTCAGAAGAGCAAAAACTCAACTTCACAAAACCACTCAACTTTCGATGCTGGGCTCACTGCAGTGCTTATTTCAGTGAGATAAGCACTTCAGAATGCCAAAATCCCAACCTCACCAAACGACTCAACTTTTGATACTGTTCTCACTGAAATGCTTCTTTCAGTCTGATAAGCAATTCAGAAGGCCAAAATCTCAACTTCATAAAACCAGCCAACTTTCGATACTGGATTTACCCAAATGCTTATGTCAGTGAAATAAGCACTTCAGAAGACCAAAATCTAAACTTCACCAAAACACCCAACTTTCAATGCTGGGTTCACTGAAGTGCTTATTTCAGTGAGATAAGCACTTCAGAAGATCAAAATCTAAACATCTCAAAACCACTCAACTTTCGATGCTGGGTTCACTGAAGTGCTTATTTCAGTGAGATAAGCACTTCAGAAGACCAAAATCTAATCTTCACCAAACCACCCAAATTTCAATGCTGGGTTCACTGCAGTGCTTATTTCAGTGAGATAAGCACTTCAGAAGACCAAAATCTCAACATCACAAAACCACTCAAATTTCGATTATGGGTTCACTGAAGTGCTTATTTCATTGAGATAAGCACTTCACTTCGCCAAAATCCCAACCTCACCAAACGACTCAACTTTTGATGCTGGTTCCACTGAATTGCTTATTTCAGTGAGATAAGCACTTCAGAAGGCCAAAATCTAAACATCACTAATCGACTCAACTTTTGATGCTGATTTCACTGAAATGCTTCTTTCAGTCAGATAAGCACATCAGAAGGCCAAAATCTCAACTTCACCAAACCACCCAATTTTCGATCCAGGATTTACACAAATGCTTATTTCAGTGAGATATGCACTTCAGAAGACTAAAATCTTAACTTCACCAAACCACTCAACTTTCGATGCTGGGATCACTGAAGTGCTTATTTCAGTGAGATAAGCACTTCAGAAGAACAAAATCTCAACATCTCAAAACCACTCAACTTTCGATGCTGGGTGCACTGAAGTGCTTATTTCAGTGAGATAAGCACTTCAGAAGACCCAAATCTCAACATCACCAAACCACTCAACTTTCGATGCTGGGTTCACTGAAGTGCTTATTTCAGTGAGATAAGCACTTCAGAATGCCAAAATCCCAACCTCACCAAACGACTCAACTTTTGATGCTGGTTCAACTGAATTGCTTATTTCAGTGAGATAAGCACTTCAGAAGGCCAAAATCTAAACATCACTAAACGACTCAACTTTTGATACTTATTTCACTGAAATGCTTCTTTCAGTCAGATAAGCACATCAGAAGGCCAAAATCTCAACTTCACCAAACCACTCAAATTTCGATGCTGGGTTCACTGAAATGCTTCTTTCAGTCATATAAGCACTTCAGAAGAACAAAATCTAAACTTCACCAAACCACCAAACTTTCAATGCTGGGTTCACTGAAGTGCTTATTTCAGTGAGATAAGCACTTCAGAAGACCAAAATCTAAACTTCACCAAACCACCCAACTTTCAATGCTGGGTTCACTGAAGTGCTTATTTCAGTGAGATAAGCACTTCAGAAGACCAAAATCTAAACTTCACCAAACCACCCAACTTTCAATGCTGGGTTCACTGAAGTGCTTATTTCAGTGAGATAAGCACTTCAGAAGACCAAAATCTCAACATCACCAAACCACTCAAATTTCGATGCTGGGTTCACATGAAGTGCTTATTTCAGTGAGATAAGCACTTCAGAAGACCAAAATCTCAACTTCACCAAACCACCCAACTTTCGATCCAGGATATACCCAAAGGCTAATTTCAGTGAGATAAGCACTTCAGAAGACAAAAATCTAAACTTCACAAAACCACTCAACTTTCGATGCTGGGCTCACTGCAGTGCTTATTTCAGTGAGATAAGCACTTCAGAATGCCAAAATCCCAACCTCACCAAACGACTCAACTTTTGATACTGTTCTCACTGAAATGCTTCTTTCAGTCAGATAAGCAATTCAGAAGGCCAAAATCTCAACTTCATAAAACCAGCCAACTTTCGATACTGGATTTACCCAAATGCTTATTTCAGTGAAATAAGCACTTCAGAAGACCAAAATCTAAACTTCACCAAAACACCCAACTTTCAATGCTGGGTTCACTGAAGTGCTTATTTCAGTGAGATAAGCACTTCAGAAGATCAAAATCTAAACATCTCAAAACCACTCAACTTTCGATGCTGGGTTCACTGAAGTGCTTATTTCAGTGAGATAAGCAATTCAGAAGAACAAAATCTCAACATCTCAAAACCACTCAACTTTCGATGCTGGGTGCACTGAAGTGCTTATTTCAGTGAGATAAGCACTTCAGAAGACCCAAATCTCAACATCACCAAACCACTCAACTTTCGATGCTGGGTTCACTGAAGTGCTTATTTCAGTGAGATAAGCACTTCAGAATGCCAAAATCCCAACCTCACCAAACGACTCAACTTTTGATGCTGGTTCAACTGAATTGCTTATTTCAGTGAGATAAGCACTTCAGAAGCCCAAAATCTAAACATCACTAAACGACTCAACTTTTGATACTTATTTCACTGAAATGCTTCTTTCAGTCAGATAAGCACATCAGAAGGCCAAAATCTCAACTTCACCAAACCACCCAACTTTCGTTCCAGGATTTACACAAATGCTTATTTCAGTGAGATAAGCACTTCAGAAGACTAAAATCTTAACTTCACCAAACCAATCAACTTTCGATGCTGGGATCACTGAAGTGCTTATTTCAGTGAGATAAGCACTTCAGAAGACCAAAATCTAAACTTCACCAAACCACCCAACTTTCGATGCTGGGTTCACTGAAATGCTTCTTTCAGTCATATAAGCACTTCAGAAGAACAAAATCTAAACTTCACCAAACCACCAAACTTTCAATGCTGGGTTCACTGAAGTGCTTATTTCAGTGAGATAAGCACTTCAGAAGACCAAAATCTAAACTTCACCAAACCACCCAACTTTCGATGCTGGGTTCACTGAAATGCTTCTTTCAGTCATATAAGCACTTCAGAAGAACAAAATCTAAACTTCACCAAACCACCAAACTTTCAATGCTGGGTTCACTGAAGTGCTTATTTCAGTGAGATAAGCACTTCAGAAGACCAAAATCTAAACTTCACCAAACCACTCAACTTTCAATGCTGGGTTCACTGAAGTGCTTATTTCAGTGAGATAAGCACTTCAGAAGACCACAATCTAAACTTCACCAAACCACCCAACTTTCAATGCTGGGTTCACTGAAGTGCTTATTTCAGTGAGATAAGCACTTCAGAAGACCAAAATCTCAACATCACCAAACCACTCAAATTTCGATGCTGGGTTCACATGAAGTGCTTATTTCAGTGAGATAAGCACTTCAGAAGACCAAAATCTCAACTTCACCAAACCACCCAACTTTCGATCCAGGATATACCCAAAGGCTAATTTCAGTGAGATAAGCACTTCAGAAGACAAAAATCTAAACTTCACCAAACCACTCAACTTTCGATGCTGGGATCACTGAAGTGCTTATTTCAGTGTGATAAGCACTTCAGAAGAGCAAAAACTGAACTTCACAAAACCACTCAACTTTCGATGCTGGGCTCACTGCAGTGCTTATTTCAGTGAGATAAGCACATCAGAATGCCAAAATCCCAACCTCACCAAACGACTCAACTTTTGATACTGTTCTCACTGAAATGCTTCTTTCAGTCAGATAAGCAATTCAGAAGGCCAAAATCTCAACTTCACAAAACCAGCCAACTTTCGATACTGGATTTACCCAAATGCTTATTTCAGTGAAATATGCACTTCAGAAGACCAAAATCTAAACTTCACCAAACCACCCAACTTTCAATGCTGGGTTCACTGAAGTGCTTATTTCAGTGAGATAAGCACTTCAGAAGATCAAAATCTAAACATCTCAAAACCACTCAACTTTCGATGCTGGGTTCACTAAAGTGCTTATTTCAGTGAGATAAGCACTTCAGAAGACCAAAATCTAATCTTCACCAAACCACCCAAATTTCAATGCTGGGTTCACTGCAGTGCTTATTTCAGTGAGATAAGCACTTCAGAAGACCAAAATCTCAACATCACCAAACCACTCAAATTTCGATGCTGGGTTCACATGAAGTGCTTATTTCAGGGAGATAAGCACTTCAGAAGACCAAAATCTCAACTTCACCAAACCACCCAACTTTCGATCCAGGATATACCCAAAGGCTAATTTCAGTGAGATAAGCACTTCAGAAGACAAAAATCTAAACTTCACCAAACCACTCAACTTTCGATGCTGGGATCACTGAAGTGCTTATTTCAGTGAGATAAGCACTTCAGAAGAGCAAAAACTCAACTTCACAAAACCACTCAACTTTCGATGCTGGGCTCACTGCAGTGCTTATTTCAGTGAGATAAGCACTTCAGAATGCCAAAATCCCAACCTCACCAAACGACTCAACTTTTGATACTGTTCTCACTGAAATGCTTCTTTCAGTCTGATAAGCAATTCAGAAGGCCAAAATCTCAACTTCATAAAACCAGCCAACTTTCGATACTGGATTTACCCAAATGCTTATGTCAGTGAAATAAGCACTTCAGAAGACCAAAATCTAAACTTCACCAAAACACCCAACTTTCAATGCTGGGTTCACTGAAGTGCTTATTTCAGTGAGATAAGCACTTCAGAAGATCAAAATCTAAACATCTCAAAACCACTCAACTTTCGATGCTGGGTTCACTGAAGTGCTTATTTCAGTGAGATAAGCACTTCAGAAGACCAAAATCTAATCTTCACCAAACCACCCAAATTTCAATGCTGGGTTCACTGCAGTGCTTATTTCAGTGAGATAAGCACTTCAGAAGACCAAAATCTCAACATCACAAAACCACTCAAATTTCGATGCTGGGTTCACTGAAGTGCTTATTTCATTGAGATAAGCACTTCACTTCGCCAAAATCCCAACCTCACCAAACGACTCAACTTTTGATGCTGGTTCCACTGAATTGCTTATTTCAGTGAGATAAGCACTTCAGAAGGCCAAAATCTAAACATCACTAATCGACTCAACTTTTGATGCTGATTTCACTGAAATGCTTCTTTCAGTCAGATAAGCACATCAGAAGGCCAAAATCTCAACTTCACCAAACCACCCAATTTTCGATCCAGGATTTACACAAATGCTTATTTCAGTGAGATATGCACTTCAGAAGACTAAAATCTTAACTTCACCAAACCACTCAACTTTCGATGCTGGGATCACTGAAGTGCTTATTTCAGTGAGATAAGCACCTCAGAAGAACAAAATCTCAACATCTCAAAACCACTCAACTTTCGATGCTGGGTGCACTGAAGTGCTTATTTCAGTGAGATAAGCACTTCAGAAGACCCAAATCTCAACATCACCAAACCACTCAACTTTCGATGCTGGGTTCACTGAAGTGCTTATTTCAGTGAGATAAGCACTTCAGAATGCCAAAATCCCAACCTCACCAAACGACTCAACTTTTGATGCTGGTTCAACTGAATTGCTTATTTCAGTGAGATAAGCACTTCAGAAGGCCAAAATCTAAACATCACTAAACGACTCAACTTTTGATACTTATTTCACTGAAATGCTTCTTTCAGTCAGATAAGCACATCAGAAGGCCAAAATCTCAACTTCACCAAACCACTCAAATTTCGATGCTGGGTTCACTGAAATGCTTCTTTCAGTCATATAAGCACTTCAGAAGAACAAAATCTAAACTTCACCAAACCACCAAACTTTCAATGCTGGGTTCACTGAAGTGCTTATTTCAGTGAGATAAGCACTTCAGAAGACCAAAATCTAAACTTCACCAAACCACCCAACTTTCAATGCTGGGTTCACTGAAGTGCTTATTTCAGTGAGATAAGCACTTCAGAAGACCAAAATCTAAACTTCACCAAACCACCCAACTTTCAATGCTGGGTTCACTGAAGTGCTTATTTCAGTGAGATAAGCACTTCAGAAGACCAAAATCTCAACATCACCAAACCACTCAAATTTCGATGCTGGGTTCACATGAAGTGCTTATTTCAGTGAGATAAGCACTTCAGAAGACCAAAATCTCAACTTCACCAAACCACCCAACTTTCGATCCAGGATATACCCAAAGGCTAATTTCAGTGAGATAAGCACTTCAGAAGACAAAAATCTAAACTTCACAAAACCACTCAACTTTCGATGCTGGGCTCACTGCAGTGCTTATTTCAGTGAGATAAGCACTTCAGAATGCCAAAATCCCAACCTCACCAAACGACTCAACTTTTGATACTGTTCTCACTGAAATGCTTCTTTCAGTCAGATAAGCAATTCAGAAGGCCAAAATCTCAACTTCATAAAACCAGCCAACTTTCGATACTGGATTTACCCAAATGCTTATTTCAGTGAAATAAGCACTTCAGAAGACCAAAATCTAAACTTCACCAAAACACCCAACTTTCAATGCTGGGTTCACTGAAGTGCTTATTTCAGTGAGATAAGCACTTCAGAAGATCAAAATCTAAACATCTCAAAACCACTCAACTTTCGATGCTGGGTTCACTGAAGTGCTTATTTCAGTGAGATAAGCACTTCAGAAGAACAAAATCTCAACATCTCAAAACCACTCAACTTTCGATGCTGGGTGCACTGAAGTGCTTATTTCAGTGAGATAAGCACTTCAGAAGACCCAAATCTCAACATCACCAAACCACTCAACTTTCGATGCTGGGTTCACTGAAGTGCTTATTTCAGTGAGATAAGCACTTCAGAATGCCAAAATCCCAACCTCACCAAACGACTCAACTTTTGATGCTGGTTCAACTGAATTGCTTATTTCAGTGAGATAAGCACTTCAGAAGGCCAAAATCTAAACATCACTAAACGACTCAACTTTTGATACTTATTTCACTGAAATGCTTCTTTCAGTCAGATAAGCACATCAGAAGGCCAAAATCTCAACTTCACCAAACCACCCAACTTTCGTTCCAGGATTTACACAAATGCTTATTTCAGTGAGATAAGCACTTCAGAAGACTAAAATCTTAACTTCACCAAACCAATCAACTTTCGATGCTGGGATCACTGAAGTGCTTATTTCAGTGAGATAAGCACTTCAGAAGACCAAAATCTAAACTTCACCAAACCACCCAACTTTCGATGCTGGGTTCACTGAAATGCTTCTTTCAGTCATATAAGCACTTCAGAAGAACAAAATCTAAACTTCACCAAACCACCAAACTTTCAATGCTGGGTTCACTGAAGTGCTTATTTCAGTGAGATAAGCACTTCAGAAGACCAAAATCTAAACTTCACCAAACCACCCAACTTTCGATGCTGGGTTCACTGAAATGCTTCTTTCAGTCATATAAGCACTTCAGAAGAACAAAATCTAAACTTCACCAAACCACCAAACTTTCAATGCTGGGTTCACTGAAGTGCTTATTTCAGTGAGATAAGCACTTCAGAAGACCAAAATCTAAACTTCACCAAACCACTCAACTTTCAATGCTGGGTTCACTGAAGTGCTTATTTCAGTGAGATAAGCACTTCAGAAGACCACAATCTAAACTTCACCAAACCACCCAACTTTCAATGCTGGGTTCACTGAAGTGCTTATTTCAGTGAGATAAGCACTTCAGAAGACCAAAATCTCAACATCACCAAACCACTCAAATTTCGATGCTGGGTTCACATGAAGTGCTTATTTCAGTGAGATAAGCACTTCAGAAGACCAAAATCTCAACTTCACCAAACCACCCAACTTTCGATCCAGGATATACCCAAAGGCTAATTTCAGTGAGATAAGCACTTCAGAAGACAAAAATCTAAACTTCACCAAACCACTCAACTTTCGATGCTGGGATCACTGAAGTGCTTATTTCAGTGTGATAAGCACTTCAGAAGAGCAAAAACTGAACTTCACAAAACCACTCAACTTTCGATGCTGGGCTCACTGCAGTGCTTATTTCAGTGAGATAAGCACATCAGAATGCCAAAATCCCAACCTCACCAAACGACTCAACTTTTGATACTGTTCTCACTGAAATGCTTCTTTCAGTCAGATAAGCAATTCAGAAGGCCAAAATCTCAACTTCACAAAACCAGCCAACTTTCGATACTGGATTTACCCAAATGCTTATTTCAGTGAAATATGCACTTCAGAAGACCAAAATCTAAACTTCACCAAACCACCCAACTTTCAATGCTGGGTTCACTGAAGTGCTTATTTCAGTGAGATAAGCACTTCAGAAGATCAAAATCTAAACATCTCAAAACCACTCAACTTTCGATGCTGGGTTCACTAAAGTGCTTATTTCAGTGAGATAAGCACTTCAGAAGACCAAAATCTCAACATCACAAAACCACTCAAATTTCGATTATGGGTTCACTGAAGTGCTTATTTCATTGAGATAAGCACTTCAGAAGGCCAAAATCTAAACATCACTAATCGACTCAACTTTTGATGCTGATTTCACTGAAATGCTTCTTTCAGTCAGATAAGCACATCAGAAGGCCAAAATCTCAACTTCACCAAACCACCCAACTTTCGATCCAGGATTTACACAAATGCTTATTTCAGTGAGATATGCACTTCAGAAGACTAAAATCTTAACTTCACCAAACCACTCAACTTTCGATGCTGGGATCACTGAAGTGCTTATTTCAGTGAGATAAGCACTTCAGAAGAACAAAATCTCAACATCTCAAAACCACTCAACTTTCGATGCTGGGTGCACTGAAGTGCTTATTTCAGTGAGATAAGCACTTCAGAAGACCCAAATCTCAACATCACCAAACCACTCAACTTTCGATGCTGGGCTCACTGCAGTGCTTATTTCAGTGAGATAAGCACTTCAGAATGCCAAAATCCCAACCTCACCAAACGACTCAACTTTTGATACTGGTTTCACTGAAATGCTTCTTTCAGTCAGATAAGCACTTCAGAAGGCCAAAATCTCAACTTCACAAAACCAGCCAACTTTCGATACTGGATTTACCCAAATGCTTATTTCAGAGAGATAAGCACTTCAGAAGACCAAAATCTAAACTTCACCAAACCACCCAACTTTCAATGCTGGTCTCACTGAAGTGCTTATTGCAGTGAGATAAGCACTTCAGAAGACCAAAATCTAAACTTCACCAAAACACCCAACTTTCAATGCTGCGTTCACTGAAGTGCTAATTTCAGTGAGATAAGCACTTCAGAAGATCAAAACCTAAACATCTCAAAACCACTCAACTTTCGATGCTCTGTTCACTGAAGTGCTTATTTCAGTGAGATAAGCACTTCAGAAGACCAAAATCTAAACTTCACCAAACCACCCAACTTTCAATGCTGGGTTCACTGAAGTGCTTATTTCAGTGAGATAAGCACTTCAGAAGACCAAAATCTCAACATCACAAAACCACTCAAATTTTGTTGCTGGGTTCACTGAAGTGCTTATTTCATTGAGATAAGCACTTCACTTCGCCAAAATCCCAACCTCACCAAACGACTCAACTTTTGATGCTGGTTCCACTGAATTGCTTATTTCAGTGAGATAAGCACTTCAGAAGGCCAAAATCTAAACATCACTAATCGACTCAACTTTTGATGCTGATTTCACTGAAATGCTTCTTTCAGTCAGATAAGCACATCAGAAGGCCAAAATCTCAACTTCACCAAACCACCCAACTTTCGATCCAGGATTTACACAAATGCTTATTTCAGTTTGATAAGCACTTCAGAAGACTAAAATCTTAACTTCACCAAACCACTCAACTTTCGATGCTGGGATCACTGAAGTGCTTATTTCAGTGAGATAAGCACTTCAGAAGAACAAAATCACAACATCTCAAAACCACTCAACTTTCGATGCTGGGTTCACTGAAGTGCTTATTTCAGTGAGATAAGCACTTCAGAAGACCAAAATCTCAACATCACCAAACCACTCAAATTTCGATGCTGGGTTCACTGAAGTGCTTATTTCAGTGAGATAAGCACTTCAGAAGACCAAAATCTCAACTTCACCAAACCACCCAACTTTCAATGCTGGGTTCACTGAAGTGCTTATTTCAGTGAGATAAGTACTTCAATACGACAAAATCCCAACCTCACCAAGCGACTCAACTTTTGATCCTGGTTCCACTGAATTGCTTATTTCAGTGAGATAAGCACTTCAGAAGGCCAAAATCTAAACTTCACTAAACGACTCAACTTTTGATGCTGATTTCACTGAAATGCTTCTTTCAGTCAGATATTCACATCGGAAGGCCAAAATCTCAACTTCACCAAACCACCCAACTTTCGATCCAGGATCTACCCAAAGGCTAATTTCAGTGAGATAAGCACTTCAGAAGACAAAAATCTAAACTTCACCAAACCACTCAACTTTCGATGCTGGGATCACTGAACTGATTATTTCTGTGAGATAAGCACTTCAGAAGGCCAAAATGTCAACTTCACAAATCCAGCCAACTTTCGATACTGGATTTACCCAAATGCTTATTTCAGTGAGATAAGCACTTCAGAAGACCAAAATCTAAACTTCACCAAACCACCCAACTTTCAATGCTGGGTTCACTGAAGTGCTTATTGCAGTGAGATAAGCACTTCAGAAGACCAAAATCTAAACTTCACCAAAACACCCAACTTTCAATGCTGGGTTCACTGAAGTGCTAATTTCAGTGAGATAAGCACTTCAGAAGATCAAAATCTAAACATCTCAATACCACTCAACTTTCGATGCTGTGTTCACTGAAGTGCTTATTTCAGTGAGATAAGTACTTCAGAAGACCAAAATCTAAACTTCACCAAACCACCCAACTTTCAATGCTGGGTTCACTGAAGTGCTTATTTCAGTGAGATAAGTACTTCAGAAGACCAAAATCTAAACTTCACCAAACCACCCAACTTTCAATGCTGGGTTCACTAAAGTGCTTATTTCAGTGAGATAAGCACTTCAGAAGACCAAAATCTAAACTTCACCAAACCACCCAACTTTCAATGCTGGGTTCACTGAAGTGCTTATTTCAGTGAGATAAGCACTTCAGAAGACCAAAATCTAAACTTCACCAAAACACCCAACTTTCAATGCTGGGTTCACTGAAGTGCTTATTTCAGTGAGATAAGCACTTCAGAAGATCAAAATCTAAACATCTCAAAACCACTCAACTTTCGATGCTGGGTTCACTGAAGTGCTTATTTCAGTGAGATAAGCACTTCAGAAGACCAAAATCTAATCTTCACCAAACCACCCAAATTTCAATGCTGGGTTCACTGCAGTGCTTATTTCAGTGAGATAAGCACTTCAGAAGACCAAAATCTCAACATCACCAAACCACTCAAATTTCGATGCTGGGTTCACATGAAGTGCTTATTTCAGTGAGATAAGCACTTCAGAAGACCAAAATCTCAACTTCACCAAACCACCCAACTTTCGATCCAGGATATACCCAAAGGCTAATTTCAGTGAGATAAGCACTTCAGAAGACAAAAATCTAAACTTCACCAAACCACTCAACTTTCGATGCTGGGATCACTGAAGTGCTTATTTCAGTGAGATAAGCACTTCAGAAGAGCAAAAACTCAACTTCACAAAACCACTCAACTTTCGATGCTGGGCTCACTGCAGTGCTTATTTCAGTGAGATAAGCACTTCAGAATGCCAAAATCCCAACCTCACCAAACGACTCAACTTTTGATACTGTTCTCACTGAAATGCTTCTTTCAGTCTGATAAGCAATTCAGAAGGCCAAAATCTCAACTTCATAAAACCAGCCAACTTTCGATACTGGATTTACCCAAATGCTTATTTCAGTGAAATAAGCACTTCAGAAGACCAAAATCTAAACTTCACCAAAACACCCAACTTTCAATGCTGGGTTCACTGAAGTGCTTATTTCAGTGAGATAAGCACTTCAGACGATCAAAATCTAAACATCTCAAAACCACTCAACTTTCGATGCTGGGTTCACTGAAGTGCTTATTTCAGTGAGATAAGCACTTCAGAAGACCAAAATCTAATCTTCACCAAACCACCCAAATTTCAATGCTGGGTTCACTGCAGTGCTTATTTCAGTGAGATAAGCACTTCAGAAGACCAAAATCTCAACATCACAAAACCACTCAAATTTCGATGCTGGGTTCACTGAAGTGCTTATTTCATTGAGATAAGCACTTCACTTCGCCAAAATCCCAACCTCACCAAACGACTCAACTTTTGATGCTGGTTCCACTGAATTGCTTATTTCAGTGAGATAAGCACTTCAGAAGGCCAAAATCTAAACATCACTAATCGACTCAACTTTTGATGCTGATTTCACTGAAATGCTTCTTTCAGTCAGATAAGCACATCAGAAGGCCAAAATCTCAACTTCACCAAACCACCCAATTTTCGATCCAGGATTTACACAAATGCTTATTTCAGTGAGATATGCACTTCAGAAGACTAAAATCTTAACTTCACCAAACCACTCAACTTTCGATGCTGGGATCACTGAAGTGCTTATTTCAGTGAGATAAGCACTTCAGAAGAACAAAATCTCAACATCTCAAAACCACTCAACTTTCGATGCTGGGTGCACTGAAGTGCTTATTTCAGTGAGATAAGCACTTCAGAAGACCCAAATCTCAACATCACCAAACCACTCAACTTTCGATGCTGGGTTCACTGAAGTGCTTATTTCAGTGAGATAAGCACTTCAGAATGCCAAAATCCCAACCTCACCAAACGACTCAACTTTTGATGCTGGTTCAACTGAATTGCTTATTTCAGTGAGATAAGCACTTCAGAAGGCCAAAATCTAAACATCACTAAACGACTCAACTTTTGATACTTATTTCACTGAAATGCTTCTTTCAGTCAGATAAGCACATCAGAAGGCCAAAATCTCAACTTCACCAAACCACTCAAATTTCGATGCTGGGTTCACTGAAATGCTTCTTTCAGTCATATAAGCACTTCAGAAGAACAAAATCTAAACTTCACCAAACCACCAAACTTTCAATGCTGGGTTCACTGAAGTGCTTATTTCAGTGAGATAAGCACTTCAGAAGACCAAAATCTAAACTTCACCAAACCACCCAACTTTCAATGCTGGGTTCACTGAAGTGCTTATTTCAGTGAGATAAGCACTTCAGAAGACCAAAATCTAAACTTCACCAAACCACCCAACTTTCAATGCTGGGTTCACTGAAGTGCTTATTTCAGTGAGATAAGCACTTCAGAAGACCAAAATCTCAACATCACCAAACCACTCAAATTTCGATGCTGGGTTCACATGAAGTGCTTATTTCAGTGAGATAAGCACTTCAGAAGACCAAAATCTCAACTTCACCAAACCACCCAACTTTCGATCCAGGATATACCCAAAGGCTAATTTCAGTGAGATAAGCACTTCAGAAGACAAAAATCTAAACTTCACAAAACCACTCAACTTTCGATGCTGGGCTCACTGCAGTGCTTATTTCAGTGAGATAAGCACTTCAGAATGCCAAAATCCCAACCTCACCAAACGACTCAACTTTTGATACTGTTCTCACTGAAATGCTTCTTTCAGTCAGATAAGCAATTCAGAAGGCCAAAATCTCAACTTCATAAAACCAGCCAACTTTCGATACTGGATTTACCCAAATGCTTATTTCAGTGAAATAAGCACTTCAGAAGACCAAAATCTAAACTTCACCAAAACACCCAACTTTCAATGCTGGGTTCACTGAAGTGCTTATTTCAGTGAGATAAGCACTTCAGAAGATCAAAATCTAAACATCTCAAAACCACTCAACTTTCGATGCTGGGTTCACTGAAGTGCTTATTTCAGTGAGATAAGCACTTCAGAAGAACAAAATCTCAACATCTCAAAACCACTCAACTTTCGATGCTGGGTGCACTGAAGTGCTTATTTCAGTGAGATAAGCACTTCAGAAGACCCAAATCTCAACATCACCAAACCACTCAACTTTCGATGCTGGGTTCACTGAAGTGCTTATTTCAGTGAGATAAGCACTTCAGAATGCCAAAATCCCAACCTCACCAAACGACTCAACTTTTGATGCTGGTTCAACTGAATTGCTTATTTCAGTAGATAAGCACTTCAGAAGGCCAAAATCTAAACATCACGAAACGACTCAACTTTTGATACTTATTTCACTGAAATGCTTCTTTCAGTCAGATAAGCACATCAGAAGGCCAAAATCTCAACTTCACCAAACCACCCAACTTTCGTTCCAGGATTTACACAAATGCTTATTTCAGTGAGATAAGCACTTCAGAAGACTAAAATCTTAACTTCACCAAACCAATCAACTTTCGATGCTGGGATCACTGAAGTGCTTATTTCAGTGAGATAAGCACTTCAGAAGACCAAAATCTAAACTTCACCAAACCACCCAACTTTCGATGCTGGGTTCACTGAAATGCTTCTTTCAGTCATATAAGCACTTCAGAAGAACAAAATCTAAACTTCACCAAACCACCAAACTTTCAATGCTGGGTTCACTGAAGTGCTTATTTCAGTGAGATAAGCACTTCAGAAGACCAAAATCTAAACTTCACCAAACCACTCAACTTTCAATGCTGGGTTCACTGAAGTGCTTATTTCAGTGAGATAAGCACTTCAGAAGACCAAAATCTAAACTTCACCAAACCACCCAACTTTCAATGCTGGGTTCACTGAAGTGCTTATTTCAGTGAGATAAGCACTTCAGAAGACCAAAATCTCAACATCACCAAACCACTCAAATTTCGATGCTGGGTTCACATTAAGTGCTTATTTCAGTGAGATAAGCACTTCAGAAGACCAAAATCTCAACTTCACCAAACCACCCAACTTTCGATCCAGGATATACCCAAAGGCTAATTTCAGTGAGATAAGCACTTCAGAAGACAAAAATCTAAACTTCACCAAACCACTCAACTTTCGATGCTGGGATCACTGAAGTGCTTATTTCAGTGTGATAAGCACTTCAGAAGAGCAAAAACTGAACTTCACAAAACCACTCAACTTTCGATGCTGGGCTCACTGCAGTGCTTATTTCAGTGAGATAAGCACATCAGAATGCCAAAATCCCAACCTCACCAAACGACTCAACTTTTGATACTGTTCTCACTGAAATGCTTCTTTCAGTCAGATAAGCAATTCAGAAGGCCAAAATCTCAACTTCACAAAACCAGCCAACTTTCGATACTGGATTTACCCAAATGCTTATTTCAGTGAAATATGCACTTCAGAAGACCAAAATCTAAACTTCACCAAAACACCCAACTTTCAATGCTGGGTTCACTGAAGTGCTTATTTCAGTGAGATAAGCACTTCAGAAGACCAAAATCTCAACATCACAAACCACTCAAATTTCGATTATGGGTTCACTGAAGTGCTTATTTCATTGAGATAAGCACTTCAGAAGGCCAAAATCTAAACATCACTAATCGACTCAACTTTTGATGCTGATTTCACTGAAATGCTTCTTTCAGTCAGATAAGCACATCAGAAGGCCAAAATCTCAACTTCACCAAACCACCCAACTTTCGATCCAGGATTTACACAAATGCTTATTTCAGTGAGATATGCACTTCAGAAGACTAAAATCTTAACTTCACCAAACCACTCAACTTTCGATGCTGGGATCACTGAAGTGCTTATTTCAGTGAGATAAGCACTTCAGAAGAACAAAATCTCAACATCTCAAAACCACTCAACTTTCGATGCTGGGTGCACTGAAGTGCTTATTTCAGTGAGATAAGCACTTCAGAAGACCCAAATCTCAACATCACCAAACCACTCAACTTTCGATGCTGGGCTCACTGCAGTGCTTATTTCAGTGAGATAAGCACTTCAGAATGCCAAAATCCCAACCTCACCAAACGACTCAACTTTTGATACTGGTTTCACTGAAATGCTTCTTTCAGTCAGATAAGCACTTCAGAAGGCCAAAATCTCAACTTCACAAAACCACCCAACTTTCGATACTGGATTTACCCAAATGCTTATTTCAGAGAGATAAGCACTTCAGAAGACCAAAATCTAAACTTCACCAAACCACCCAACTTTCAATGCTGGGCTCACTGAAGTGCTTATTGCAGTGAGATAAGCACTTCAGAAGACCAAAATCTAAACTTCACCAAAACACCCAACTTTCAATGCTGCGTTCACTGAAGTGCTAATTTCAGTGAGATAAGCACTTCAGAAGATCAAAATCTAAACATCTCAAAACCACTCAACTTTCGATTCTGTGTTCACTGAAGTGCTTATTTCAGTGAGATAAGCACTTCAGAAGACCAAAATCTAAACTTCACCAAACCACCCAACTTTCAATGCTGGGTTCACTGAAGTGCTTATTTCAGTGAGATAAGCACTTCAGAAGACCAAAATCTCAACATCACAAAACCAGTCAAATTTTGTTGCTGGGTTCACTGAAGTGCTTATTTCATTGAGATAAGCACTTCACTTCGCCAAAATCCCAACCTCACCAAACGACTCAACTTTTGATGCTGGTTCCACTGAATTGCTTATTTCAGTGAGATAAGCACTTCAGAAGGCCAAAATCTAAACATCACTAATCGAC
This sequence comes from Stegostoma tigrinum, assembly GCF_030684315.1. Classification (NCBI taxonomy): domain Eukaryota; kingdom Metazoa; phylum Chordata; class Chondrichthyes; order Orectolobiformes; family Stegostomatidae; genus Stegostoma; species Stegostoma tigrinum. Next base: position 1,200,353 of record NW_026728053.1, read on the forward strand.
TCAACTTTTGATGCTGATTTCACTGAAATGCTTCTTTCAGTCAGATAAGCACATCAGAAGGCCAAAATCTCAACTTCACCAAACCACCCAACTTTCGATCCAGGATTTACACAAATGCTTATTTCAGTTTGATAAGCACTTCAGAAGACTAAAATCTTAACTTCACCAAACCACTCAACTTTCGATGCTGGGATCACTGAAGTGCTTATTTCAGTGAGATAAGCACTTCAGAAGAACAAAATCACAACATCTCAAAACCACTCAACTTTCGATGCTGGGTTCACTGAAGTGCTTATTTCAGTGAGATAAGCACTTCAGAAGACCAAAATCTCAACATCACCAAACCACTCAAATTTCGATGCTGGGTTCACTGAAGTGCTTATTTCAGTGAGATAAGCACTTCAGAAGACCAAAATCTCAACTTCACCAAACCACCCAACTTTCAATGCTGGGTTCACTGAAGTGCTTATTTCAGTGAGATAAGTACTTCAATACGACAAAATCCCAACCTCACCAAGCGACTCAACTTTTGATCCTGGTTCCACTGAATTGCTTATTTCAGTGAGATAAGCACTTCAGAAGGCCAAAATCTAAACTTCACTAAACGACTCAACTTTTGATGCTGATTTCACTGAAATGCTTCTTTCAGTCAGATATTCACATCGGAAGGCCAAAATCTCAACTTCACCAAACCACCCAACTTTCGATCCAGGATCTACCCAAAGGCTAATTTCAGTGAGATAAGCACTTCAGAAGACAAAAATCTAAACTTCACCAAACCACTCAACTTTCGATGCTGGGATCACTGAAGTGATTATTTCTGTGAGATAAGCACTTCAGAAGGCCAAAATGTCAACTTCACAAATCCAGCCAACTTTCGATACTGGATTTACCCAAATGCTTATTTCAGTGAGATAAGCACTTCAGAAGACCAAAATCTAAACTTCACCAAACCACCCAACTTTCAATGCTGGGTTCACTGAAGTGCTTATTGCAGTGAGATAAGCACTTCAGAAGACCAAAATCTAAACTTCACCAAAACACCCAACTTTCAATGCTGGGTTCACTGAAGTGCTAATTTCAGTGAGATAAGCACTTCAGAAGATCAAAATCTAAACATCTCAATACCACTCAACTTTCGATGCTGTGTTCACTGAAGTGCTTATTTCAGTGAGATAAGTACTTCAGAAGACCAAAATCTAAACTTCACCAAACCACCCAACTTTCAATGCTGGGTTCACTGAAGTGCTTATTTCAGTGAGATAAGTACTTCAGAAGACCAAAATCTAAACTTCACCAAACCACCCAACTTTCAATGCTGGGTTCACTAAAGTGCTTATTTCAGTGAGATAAGCACTTCAGAAGACCAAAATCTAAACTTCACCAAACCACCCAACTTTCAATGCTGGGTTCACTGAAGTGCTTATTTCAGTGAGATAAGCACTTCAGAAGACCAAAATCTAAACTTCACCAAAACACCCAACTTTCAATGCTGGGTACACTGAAGTGCTTATTTCAGTGAGATAAGCACTTCAGAAGATCAAAATCTAAACATCTCAAAACCACTCAACTTTCGATGCTGGGTTCACTGAAGTGCTTATTTCAGTGAGATAAGCACTTCAGAAGACCAAAATCTAATCTTCACCAAACCACCCAAATTTCAATGCTGGGTTCACTGCAGTGCTTATTTCAGTGAGATAAGCACTTCAGAAGACCAAAATCTTAACATCACCAAACCACTCAAATTTCGATGCTGGTTTCACATGAAGTGCTTATTTCAGTGAGATAAGCACTTCAGAAGACCAAAATCTCAACTTCACCAAACCACCCAACTTTCGATCCAGGATATACCCAAAGGCTAATTTCAGTGAGATAAGCACTTCAGAAGACAAAAATCTAAACTTCACCAAACCACTCAACTTTCGATGCTGGGATCACTGAAGTGCTTATTTCAGTGAGATAAGCACTTCAGAAGAGCAAAAACTCAACTTCACAAAACCACTCAACTTTCGATGCTGGGCTCACTGCAGTGCTTATTTCAGTGAGATAAGCACTTCAGAATGCCAAAATCCCAACCTCACCAAACGACTCAACTTTTGATACTGTTCTCACTGAAATGCTTCTTTCAGTCTGATAAGCAATTCAGAAGGCCAAAATGTCAACTTCATAAAACCAGCCAACTTTCGATACTGGATTTACCCAAATGCTTATTTCAGTGAAATAAGCACTTCAGAAGACCAAAATCTAAACTTCACCAAAACACCCAACTTTCAATGCTGGGTTCACTGAAGTGCTTATTTCAGTGAGATAAGCACTTCAGAAGATCAAAATCTAAACATCTCAAAACCACTCAACTTTCGATGCTTGGTTCACTGAAGTGCTTATTTCAGTGAGATAAGCACTTCAGAAGACCAAAATCTAATCTTCACCAAACCACCCAAATTTCAATGCTGGGTTCACTGCAGTGCTTATTTCAGTGAGATAAGCACTTCAGAAGACCAAAATCTCAACATCACAAAACCACTCAAATTTCGATGCTGGGTTCACTGAAGTGCTTATTTCATTGAGATAAGCACTTCACTTCGCCAAAATCCCAACCTCACCAAACGACTCAACTTTTGATGCTGGTTCCACTGAATTGCTTATTTCAGTGAGATAAGCACTTCAGAAGGCCAAAATCTAAACATCACTAATCGACTCAACTTTTGATGCTGATTTCACTGAAATGCTTCTTTCAGTCAGATAAGCACATCAGAAGGCCAAAATCTCAACTTCACCAAACCACCCAATTTTCGATCCAGGATTTACACAAATGCTTATTTCAGTGAGATATGCACTTCAGAAGACTAAAATCTTAACTTCACCAAACCACTCAACTTTCGATGCTGGGATCACTGAAGTGCTTATTTCAGTGAGATAAGCACTTCAGAAGAACAAAATCTCAACATCTCAAAACCACTCAACTTTCGATGCTGGGTGCACTGAAGTGCTTATTTCAGTGAGATAAGCACTTCAGAAGACCTAAATCTCAACATCACCAAACCACTCAACTTTCGATGCTGGGTTCACTGAAGTGCTTATTTCAGTGAGATAAGCACTTCAGAATGCCAAAATCCCAACCTCACCAAACGACTCAACTTTTGATGCTGGTTCAACTGAATTGCTTATTTCAGTGAGATAAGCACTTCAGAAGGCCAAAATCTAAACATCACTAAACGACTCAACTTTTGATACTTATTTCACTGAAATGCTTCTTTCAGTCAGATAAGCACATCAGAAGGCCAAAATCTCAACTTCACCAAACCACTCAAATTTCGATGCTGGGTTCACTGAAATGCTTCTTTCAGTCATATAAGCACTTCAGAAGAACAAAATCTAAACTTCACCAAACCACCAAACTTTCAATGCTGGGTTCACTGAAGTGCTTATTTCAGTGAGATAAGCACTTCAGAAGACCAAAATCTAAACTTCACCAAACCACCCAACTTTCAATGCTGGGTTCACTGAAGTGCTTATTTCAGTGAGATAAGCACTTCAGAAGACCAAAATCTAAACTTCACCAAACCACCCAACTTTCAATGCTGGGTTCACTGAAGTGCTTATTTCAGTGAGATAAGCACTTCAGAAGACCAAAATCTCAACATCACCAAACCACTCAAATTTCGATGCTGGGTTCACATGAACTGCTTATTTCAGTGAGATAAGCACTTCAGAAGACCAAAATCTCAACTTCACCAAACCACCCAACTTTCGATCCAGGATATACCCAAAGGCTAATTTCAGTGAGATAAGCACTTCAGAAGACAAAAATCTAAACTTCACCAAACCACTCAACTTTCGATGCTGGGATCACTGAAGTGCTTATTTCAGTGAGATAAGCACTTCAGAAGAGCAAAAACTCAACTTCACAAAACCACTCAACTTTCGATGCTGGGCTCACTGCAGTGCTTATTTCAGTGAGATAAGCACTTCAGAATGCCAAAATCCCAACCTCACCAAACGACTCAACTTTTGATACTGTTCTCACTGAAATGCTTCTTTCAGTCAGATAAGCAATTCAGAAGGCCAAAATCTCAACTTCATAAAACCAGCCAACTTTCGATACTGGATTTACCCAAATGCTTATTTCAGTGAAATAAGCACTTCAGAAGACCAAAATCTAAACTTCACCAAAACACCCAACTTTCAATGCTGGGTTCACTGAAGTGCTTATTTCAGTGAGATAAGCACTTCAGAAGATCAAAATCTAAACATCTCAAAACCACTCAACTTTCGATGCTGGGTTCACTGAAGTGCTTATTTCAGTGAGATAAGCACTTCAGAAGAACAAAATCTCAACATCTCAAAACCACTCAACTTTCGATGCTGGGTGCACTGAAGTGCTTATTTCAGTGAGATAAGCACTTCAGAAGACCCAAATCTCAACATCACCAAACCACTCAACTTTCGATGCTGGGTTCACTGAAGTGCTTATTTCAGTGAGATAAGCACTTCAGAATGCCAAAATCCCAACCTCACCAAACGACTCAACTTTTGATGCTGGTTCAACTGAATTGCTTATTTCAGTGAGATAAGCACTTCAGAAGGCCAAAATCTAAACATCACTAAACGACTCAACTTTTGATACTTATTTCACTGAAATGCTTCTTTCAGTCAGATAAGCACATCAGAAGGCCAAAATCTCAACTTCACCAAACCACCCAACTTTCGTTCCAGGATTTACACAAATGCTTATTTCAGTGAGATAAGCACTTCAGAAGACTAAAATCTTAACTTCACCAAACCAATCAACTTTCGATGCTGGGATCACTGAAGTGCTTATTTCAGTGAGATAAGCACTTCAGAAGACCAAAATCTAAACTTCACCAAACCACCCAACTTTCGATGCTGGGTTCACTGAAATGCTTCTTTCAGTCATATAAGCACTTCAGAAGAACAAAATCTAAACTTCACCAAACCACCAAACTTTCAATGCTGGGTTCACTGAAGTGCTTATTTCAGTGAGATAAGCACTTCAGAAGACCAAAATCTAAACTTCACCAAACCACTCAACTTTCAATGCTGGGTTCACTGAAGTGCTTATTTCAGTGAGATAAGCACTTCAGAAGACCACAATCTAAACTTCACCAAACCACCCAACTTTCAATGCTGGGTTCACTGAAGTGCTTATTTCAGTGAGATAAGCACTTCAGAAGACCAAAATCTCAACATCACCAAACCACTCAAATTTCGATGCTGGGTTCACATGAAGTGCTTATTTCAGTGAGATAAGCACTTCAGAAGACCAAAATCTCAACTTCACCAAACCACCCAACTTTCGATCCAGGATATACCCAAAGGCTAATTTCAGTGAGATAAGCACTTCAGAAGACAAAAATCTAAACTTCACCAAACCACCCAACTTTCGATGCTGGGTTCACTGAAATGCTTCTTTCAGTCATATAAGCACTTCAGAAGAACAAAATCTTAACTTCACCAAACCAATCAACTTTCGATGCTGGGATCACTGAAGTGCTTATTTCAGTGAGATAAGCACTTCAGAAGACCAAAATCTAAACTTCACCAAACCACCCAACTTTCGATGCTGGGTTCACTGAAATGCTTCTTTCAGTCATATAAGCACTTCAGAAGAACAAAATCTAAACTTCACCAAACCACCAAACTTTCAATGCTGGGTTCACTGAAGTGCTTATTTCAGTGAGATAAGCACTTCAGAAGACCAAAATCTAAACTTCACCAAACCACTCAACTTTCAATGCTGGGTTCACTGAAGTGCTTATTTCAGTGAGATAAGCACTTCAGAAGACCACAATCTAAACTTCACCAAACCACCCAACTTTCAATGCTGGGTTCACTGAATTGCTTATTTCAGTGAGATAAGCACTTCAGAAGACCAAAATCTCAACATCACCAAACCACTCAAATTTCGATGCTGGGTTCACATGAAGTGCTTATTTCAGTGAGATAAGCACTTCAGAAGTCCAAAATCTCAACTTCACCAAACCACCCAACTTTCGATCCAGGATATACCCAAAGGCTAATTTCAGTGAGATAAGCACTTCAGAAGACAAAAATCTAAACTTCACCAAACCACTCAACTTTCGATGCTGGGATCACTGAAGTGCTTATTTCAGTGTGATAAGCACTTCAGAAGAGCAAAAACTGAACTTCACAAAACCACTCAACTTTCGATGCTGGGCTCACTGCAGTGCTTATTTCAGTGAGATAAGCACATCAGAATGCCAAAATCCCAACCTCACCAAACGACTCAACTTTTGATACTGTTCTCACTGAAATGCTTCTTTCAGTCAGATAAGCAATTCAGAAGGCCAAAATCTCAACTTCACAAAACCAGCCAACTTTCGATACTGGATTTACCCAAATGCTTATTTCAGTGAAATATGCACTTCAGAAGACCAAAATCTAAACTTCACCAAAACACCCAACTTTCAATGCTGGGTTCACTGAAGTGCTTATTTCAGTGAGATAAGCACTTCAGAAGATCAAAATCTAAACATCTCAAAACCACTCAACTTTCGATGCTGGGTTCACTAAAGTGCTTATTTCAGTGAGATAAGCACTTCAGAAGACCAAAATCTCAACATCACAAAACCACTCAAATTTCGATTATGGGTTCACTGAAGTGCTTATTTCATTGAGATAAGCACTTCAGAAGGCCAAAATCTAAACATCACTAATCGACTCAACTTTTGATGCTGATTTCACTGAAATGCTTCTTTCAGTCAGATAAGCACATCAGAAGGCCAAAATCTCAACTTCACCAAACCACCCAACTTTCGATCCAGGATTTACACAAATGCTTATTTCAGTGAGATATGCACTTCAGAAGACTAAAATCTTAACTTCACCAAACCACTCAACTTTCGATGCTGGGATCACTGAAGTGCTTATTTCAGTGAGATAAGCACTTCAGAAGAACAAAATCTCAACATCTCAAAACCACTCAACTTTCGATGCTGGGTGCACTGAAGTGCTTATTTCAGTGAGATAAGCACTTCAGAAGACCCAAATCTCAACATCACCAAACCACTCAACTTTCGATGCTGGGCTCACTGCAGTGCTTATTTCAGTGAGATAAGCACTTCAGAATGCCAAAATCCCAACCTCACCAAACGACTCAACTTTTGATACTGGTTTCACTGAAATGCTTCTTTCAGTCAGATAAGCACTTCAGAAGGCCAAAATCTCAACTTCACAAAACCAGCCAACTTTCGATACTGGATTTACCCAAATGCTTATTTCAGAGAGATAAGCACTTCAGAAGACCAAAATCTAAACTTCACCAAACCACCCAACTTTCAATGCTGGGCTCACTGAAGTGCTTATTGCAGTGAGATAAGCACTTCAGAAGACCAAAATCTAAACTTCACCAAAACACCCAACTTTCAATGCTGCGTTCACTGAAGTGCTAATTTCAGTGAGATAAGCACTTCAGAAGATCAAAATCTAAACATCTCAAAACCACTCAACTTTCGATGCTCTGTTCACTGAAGTGCTTATTTCAGTGAGATAAGCACTTCAGAAGACCAAAATCTAAACTTCACCAAACCACCCAACTTTCAATGCTGGGTTCACTGAAGTGCTTATTTCAGTGAGATAAGCACTTCAGAAGACCAAAATCTCAACATCACAAAACCACTCAAATTTTGTTGCTGGGTTCACTGAAGTGCTTATTTCATTGAGATAAGCACTTCACTTCGCCAAAATCCCAACCTCACCAAACGACTCAACTTTTGATGCTGGTTCCACTGAATTGCTTATTTCAGTGAGATAAGCACTTCAGAAGGCCAAAATCTAAACATCACTAATCGACTCAACTTTTGATGCTGATTTCACTGAAATGCTTCTTTCAGTCAGATAAGCACATCAGAAGGCCAAAATCTCAACTTCACCAAACCACCCAACTTTCGATCCAGGATTTACACAAATGCTTATTTCAGTTTGATAAGCACTTCAGAAGACTAAAATCTTAACTTCACCAAACCACTCAACTTTCGATGCTGGGATCACTGAAGTGCTTATTTCAGTGAGATAAGCACTTCAGAAGAACAAAATCACAACATCTCAAAACCACTCAACTTTCGATGCTGGGTTCACTGAAGTGCTTATTTCAGTGAGATAAGCACTTCAGAAGACCAAAATCTCAACATCACCAAACCACTCAAATTTCGATGCTGGGTTCACTGAAGTGCTTATTTCAGTGAGATAAGCACTTCAGAAGACCAAAATCTCAACTTCACCAAACCACCCAACTTTCAATGCTGGGTTCACTGAAGTGCTTATTTCAGTGAGATAAGTACTTCAATACGACAAAATCCCAACCTCACCAAGCGACTCAACTTTTGATCCTGGTTCCACTGAATTGCTTATTTCAGTGAGATAAGCACTTCAGAAGGCCAAAATCTAAACTTCACTAAACGACTCAACTTTTGATGCTGGTTTCACTGAAATGCTTCTTTCAGTCAGATATTCACATCAGAAGGCCAAAATCTCAACTTCACCAAACCACCCAACTTTCGATCCAGGATCTACCCAAAGGCTAATTTCAGTGAGATAAGCACTTCAGAAGACAAAAATCTAAACTTCACCAAACCACTCAACTTTCGATGCTGGGATCACTGAAGTGATTATTTCTGTGAGATAAGCACTTCAGAAGGCCAAAATCTCAACTTCACAAAACCACCCAACTTTCGATACTGGATTTACCCAAATGCTTATTTCAGTGAGATAAGCACTTCAGAAGACCAAAATCTAAACTTCACCAAACCACCCAACTTTCAATGCTGGGTTCACTGAAGTGCTTATTGCAGTGAGATAAGCACTTCAGAAGACCAAAATCTAAACTTCACCAAAACACCCAAGTTTCAATGCTGGGTTCACTGAAGTGCTAATTTCAGTGAGATAAGCACTTCAGAAGATCAAAATCTAAACATCTCAATACCACTCAACTTTCGATGCTGTGTTCACTGAAGTGCTTATTTCAGTGAGATAAGCACTTCAGAAGACCAAAATTTAAACTTCACCAAACCACCCAACTTTCAATGCTGGGTTCACTGAAGTGCTTATTTCAGTGAGATAAGCACTTCAGAAGACCAAAATCTAAACTTCACCAAACCACTCAACTTTCAATGCTGGGTTCACTGAAGTGCTTATTTCAGTGAGATAAGCACTTCAGAAGACCAAAATCTAAACTTCACCAAACCACCCAACTTTCAATGCTGGGTTCACTGAAGTGCTTATTTCAGTGAGATAAGCACTTCAGAAGACCAAAATCTCAACATCACCAAACCACTCAAATTTCGATGCTGGGTTCACATGAAGTGCTTATTTCAGTGAGATAAGCACTTCAGAAGACCAAAATCTCAACTTCACCAAACCACCCAACTTTCGATCCAGGATATACCCAAAGGCTAATTTCAGTGAGATAAGCACTTCAGAAGACAAAAATCTAAACTTCACCAAACCACTCAACTTTCGATGCTGGGATCACTGAAGTGCTTATTTCAGTGTGATAAGCACTTCAGAAGAGCAAAAACTGAACTTCACAAAACCACTCAACTTTCGATGCTGGGCTCACTGCAGTGCTTATTTCAGTGAGATAAGCACATCAGAATGCCAAAATCCCAACCTCACCCAACGACTCAACTTTTGATACTGTTCTCACTGAAATGCTTCTTTCAGTCAGATAAGCAATTCAGAAGGCCAAAATCTCAACTTCACAAAACCAGCCAACTTTCGATACTGGATTTACCCAAATGCTTATTTCAGTGAAATATGCACTTCAGAAGACCAAAATCTAAACTTCACCAAAACACCCAACTTTCAATGCTGGGTTCACTGAAGTGCTTATTTCAGTGAGATAAGCACTTCAGAAGATCAAAATCTAAACATCTCAAAACCACTCAACTTTCGATGCTGGGTTCACTAAAGTGCTTATTTCAGTGAGATAAGCACTTCAGAAGACCAAAATCTCAACATCACAAAATCACTCAAATTTCGATTATGGGTTCACTGAAGTGCTTATTTCATTGAGATAAGCACTTCAGAAGGCCAAAATCTAAACATCACTAATCGACTCAACTTTTGATGCTGATTTCACTGAAATGCTTCTTTCAGTCAGATAAGCACATCAGAAGGCCAAAATCTCAACTTCACCAAACCACCCAACTTTCGATCAAGGATTTACACAAATGCTTATTTCAGTGAGATATGCACTTCAGAAGACTAAAATCTTAACTTCACCAAACCACTCAACTTTCGATGCTGGGATCACTGAAGTGCTTATTTCAGTGAGATAAGCACTTCAGAAGACCAAAATCTCAACATCTCAAAACCACTCAACTTTCGATGCTGGGTGCACTGAAGTGCTTATTTCATTGAGATAAGCACTTCAGAAGACCCAAATCTCAACATCACCAAACCACTCAACTTTCGATGCTGGGCTCACTGCAGTGCTTATTTCAGTGAGATAAGCACTTCAGAATGCCAAAATCCCAACCTCACCAAACGACTCAACTTTTGATACTGGTTTCACTGAAATGCTTCTTTCAGTCAGATAAGCACTTCAGAAGGCCAAAATCTCAACTTCACAAAACCACCCAACTTTCGATACTGGATTTACCCAAATGCTTATTTCAGAGAGATAAGCACTTCAGAAGACCAAAATCTAAACTTCACCAAACCACCCAACTTTCAATGCTGGGCTCACTGAAGTGCTTATTGCAGTGAGATAAGCACTTCAGAAGACCAAAATCTAAACTTCACCAAAACACCCAACTTTCAATGCTGCGTTCACTGAAGTGCTAATTTCAGTGAGATAAGCACTTCAGAAGATCAAAATCTAAACATCTCAAAACCACTCAACTTTCGATTCTGTGTTCACTGAAGTGCTTATTTCAGTGAGATAAGCACTTCAGAAGACCAAAATCTAAACTTCACCAAACCACCCAACTTTCAATGCTGGGTTCACTGATGTGCTTATTTCAGTGAGATAAGCACTTCAGAAGACCAAAATCTCAACATCACAAAACCACTCAAATTTTGTTGCTGGGTTCACTGAAGTGCTTATTTCATTGAGATAAGCACTTCACTTCGCCAAAATCCCAACCTCACCAAACGACTCAACTTTTGATGCTGGTTCCACTGAATTGCTTATTTCAGTGAGATAAGCACTTCAGAAGGCCAAAATCTAAACATCACTAATCGACTCAACTTTTGATGCTGATTTCACTGAAATGCTTCTTTCAGTCAGATAAGCACATCAGAAGGCCAAAATCTCAACTTCACCAAACCACCCAACTTTCGATCCAGGATTTACACAAATGCTTATTTCAGTTTGATAAGCACTTCAGAAGACTAAAATCTTAACTTCACCAAACCACTCAACTTTCGATGCTGGGATCACTGAAGTGCTTATTTCAGTGAGATAAGCACTTCAGAAGAACAAAATCACAACATCTCAAAACCACTCAACTTTCGATGCTGGGTTCACTGAAGTGCTTATTTCAGTGAGATAAGCACTTCAGAAGACCAAAATCTCAACATCACCAAACCACTCAAATTTCGATGCTGGGTTCACTGAAGTGCTTATTTCAGTGAGATAAGCACTTCAGAAGACCAAAATCTCAACTTCACCAAACCACCCAACTTTCAATGCTGGGTTCACTGAAGTGCTTATTTCAGTGAGATAAGTACTTCAATACGACAAAATCCCAACCTCACCAAGCGACTCAACTTTTGATCCTGGTTCCACTGAATTGCTTATTTCAGTGAGATAAGCACTTCAGAAGGCCAAAATCTAAACTTCACTAAACGACTCAACTTTTGATGCTGATTTCACTGAAATGCTTCTTTCAGTCAGATATTCACATCGGAAGGCCAAAATCTCAACTTCACCAAACCACCCAACTTTCGATCCAGGATCTACCCAAAGGCTAATTTCAGTGAGATAAGCACTTCAGAAGACAAAAATCTAAACTTCACCAAACCACTCAACTTTCGATGCTGGGATCACTGAAGTGATTATTTCTGTGAGATAAGCACTTCAGAAGGCCAAAATGTCAACTTCACAAATCCAGCCAACTTTCGATACTGGATTTACCCAAATGCTTATTTCAGTGAGATAAGCACTTCAGAAGACCAAAATCTAAACTTCACCAAACCACCCAACTTTCAATGCTGGGTTCACTGAAGTGCTTATTGCAGTGAGATAAGCACTTCAGAAGACCAAAATCTAAACTTCACCAAAACACCCAACTTTCAATGCTGGGTTCACTGAAGTGCTAATTTCAGTGAGATAAGCACTTCAGAAGATCAAAATCTAAACATCTCAATACCACTCAACTTTCGATGCTGTGTTCACTGAAGTGCTTATTTCAGTGAGATAAGTACTTCAGAAGACCAAAATCTAAACTTCACCAAACCACCCAACTTTCAATGCTGGGTTCACTGAAGTGCTTATTTCAGTGAGATAAGTACTTCAGAAGACCAAAATCTAAACTTCACCAAACCACCCAACTTTCAATGCTGGGTTCACTAAAGTGCTTATTTCAGTGAGATAAGCACTTCAGAAGACCAAAATCTAAACTTCACCAAACCACCCAACTTTCAATGCTGGGTTCACTGAAGTGCTTATTTCAGTGAGATAAGCACTTCAGAAGACCAAAATCTAAACTTCACCAAAACACCCAACTTTCAATGCTGGGTTCACTGAAGTGCTTATTTCAGTGAGATAAGCACTTCAGAAGATCAAAATCTAAACATCTCAAAACCACTCAACTTTCGATGCTGGGTTCACTGAAGTGCTTATTTCAGTGAGATAAGCACTTCAGAAGACCAAAATCTAATCTTCACCAAACCACCCAAATTTCAATGCTGGGTTCACTGCAGTGCTTATTTCAGTGAGATAAGCACTTCAGAAGACCAAAATCTCAACATCACCAAACCACGCAAATTTCGATGCTGGGTTCACATGAAGTGCTTATTTCAGTGAGATAAGCACTTCAGAAGACCAAAATCTCAACTTCACCAAACCACCCAACTTTCGATCCAGGATATACCCAAAGGCTAATTTCAGTGAGATAAGCACTTCAGAAGACAAAAATCTAAACTTCACCAAACCACTCAACTTTCGATGCTGGGATCACTGAAGTGCTTATTTCAGTGAGATAAGCACTTCAGAAGAGCAAAAACTCAACTTCACAAAACCACTCAACTTTCGATGCTGGGCTCACTGCAGTGCTTATTTCAGTGAGATAAGCACTTCAGAATGCCAAAATCCCAACCTCACCAAACGACTCAACTTTTGATACTGTTCTCACTGAAATGCTTCTTTCAGTCTGATAAGCAATTCAGAAGGCCAAAATGTCAACTTCATAAAACCAGCCAACTTTCGATACTGGATTTACCCAAATGCTTATTTCAGTGAAATAAGCACTTCAGAAGACCAAAATCTAAACTTCACCAAAACACCCAACTTTCAATGCTGGGTTCACTGAAGTGCTTATTTCAGTGAGATAAGCACTTCAGAAGATCAAAATCTAAACATCTCAAAACCACTCAACTTTCGATGCTTGGTTCACTGAAGTGCTTATTTCAGTGAGATAAGCACTTCAGAAGACCAAAATCTAATCTTCACCAAACCACCCAAATTTCAATGCTGGGTTCACTGCAGTGCTTATTTCAGTGAGATAAGCACTTCAGAAGACCAAAATCTCAACATCACAAAACCACTCAAATTTCGATGCTAGGTTCACTGAAGTGCTTATTTCATTGAGATAAGCACTTCACTTCGCCAAAATCCCAACCTCACCAAACGACTCAACTTTTGATGCTGGTTCCACTGAATTGCTTATTTCAGTGAGATAAGCACTTCAGAAGGCCAAAATCTAAACATCACTAATCGACTCAACTTTTGATGCTGATTTCACTGAAATGCTTCTTTCAGTCAGATAAGCACATCAGAAGGCCAAAATCTCAACTTCACCAAACCACCCAATTTTCGATCCAGGATTTACACAAATGCTTATTTCAGTGAGATATGCACTTCAGAAGACTAAAATCTTAACTTCACCAAACCACTCAACTTTCGATGCTGGGATCACTGAAGTGCTTATTTCAGTGAGATAAGCACTTCAGAAGAACAAAATCTCAACATCTCAAAACCACTCAACTTTCGATGCTGGGTGCACTGAAGTGCTTATTTCAGTGAGATAAGCACTTCAGAAGACCTAAATCTCAACATCACCAAACCACTCAACTTTCGATGCTGGGTTCACTGAAGTGCTTATTTCAGTGAGATAAGCACTTCAGAATGCCAAAATCCCAACCTCACCAAACGACTCAACTTTTGATGCTGGTTCAACTGAATTGCTTATTTCAGTGAGATAAGCACTTCAGAAGGCCAAAATCTAAACATCACTAAACGACTCAACTTTTGATACTTATTTCACTGAAATGCTTCTTTCAGTCAGATAAGCACATCAGAAGGCCAAAATCTCAACTTCACCAAACCACTCAAATTTCGATGCTGGGTTCACTGAAATGCTTCTTTCAGTCATATAAGCACTTCAGAAGAACAAAATCTAAACTTCACCAAACCACCAAACTTTCAATGCTGGGTTCACTGAAGTGCTTATTTCAGTGAGATAAGCACTTCAGAAGACCAAAATCTAAACTTCACCAAACCACCCAACTTTCAATGCTGGGTTCACTGAAGTGCTTATTTCAGTGAGATAAGCACTTCAGAAGACCAAAATCTAAACTTCACCAAACCACCCAACTTTCAATGCTGGGTTCACTGAAGTGCTTATTTCAGTGAGATAAGCACTTCAGAAGACCAAAATCTCAACATCACCAAACCACTCAAATTTCGATGCTGGGTTCACATGAACTGCTTATTTCAGTGAGATAAGCACTTCAGAAGACCAAAATCTCAACTTCACCAAACCACCCAACTTTCGATCCAGGATATACCCAAAGGCTAATTTCAGTGAGATAAGCACTTCAGAAGACAAAAATCTAAACTTCACAAAACCACTCAACTTTCGATGCTGGGATCACTGAAGTGATTATTTCAGTGAGATAAGCACTTCAGAAGAGCAAAAACTCAACTTCACAAAACCACTCAAATTTCGATGCTGGGCTCACTGCAGTGCTTATTTCAGTGAGATAAGCACTTCAGAATGCCAAAATCCCAACCTCACCAAACGACTCAACTTTTGATACTGGTTTCACTGAAATGCTTCTTTCAGTCAGATAAGCACTTGAGAAGGCCAAAATCTCAACTTCACAAAACCAGCCAACTTTCGATACTGGATTTACCCAATTGCTTATTTCAGAGAGATAAGCACTTCAGAAGACCAAAATCTAAACTTCACCAAACCACCCAACTTTCAATGCTGGGCTCACTGAAGTGCTTATTGCAGTGAGATAAGCACTTCAGAAGACCAAAATCTAAACTTCACCAAAACACCCAACTTTCAATGCTGCGTTCACTGAAGTGCTAATTTCAGTGAGATAAGCACTTCAGAAGATCAAAATCTAAACATCTCAAAACCACTCAACTTTCGATTCTGTGTTCACTGAAGTGCTTATTTCAGTGAGATAAGCACTTCAGAAGACCAAAATCTAAACTTCACCAAACCACCCAACTTTCAATGCTGGGTTCACTGAAGTGCTTATTTCAGTGAGATAAGCACTTCAGAAGACCAAAATCTCAACATCACAAAACCACTCAAATTTCGATTATGGGTTCACTGAAGTGCTTATTTCATTGAGATAAGCACTTCACTTCGCCAAAATCCCAACCTCACCAAACGACTCAACTTTTGATGCTGGTTCCACTGAATTGCTTATTTCCGTGAGATAAGCACTTCAGAAGGCCAAAATCTAAACATCACTAATCGACTCAACTTTTGATGCTGATTTCACTGAAATGCTTCTTTCAGTCAGATAAGCACATCAGAAGGCCAAAATCTCAACTTCACCAAACCACCCAACTTTCGATCCAGGATTTACACAAATGCTTATTTCAGTTTGATAAGCACTTCAGAAGACTAAAATCTTAACTTCACCAAACCACTCAACTTTCGATGCTGGGATCACTGAAGTGCTTATTTCAGTGAGATAAGCACTTCAGAAGAACAAAATCACAACATCTCAAAACCACTCAACTTTCGATGCTGGGTTCACTGAAGTGCTTATTTCAGTGAGATAAGCACTTCAGAAGACCAAAATCTCAACATCACCAAACCACTCAAATTTCGATGCTGGGTTCACTGAAGTGCTTATTTCAGTGAGATAAGCACTTCAGAAGACCAAAATCTCAACTTCACCAAACCACCCAACTTTCAATGCTGGGTTCACTGAAGTGCTTATTTCAGTGAGATAAGTACTTCAATACGACAAAATCCCAACCTCACCAAGCGACTCAACTTTTGATCCTGGTTCCACTGAATTGCTTATTTCAGTGAGATAAGCACTTCAGAAGGCCAAAATCTAAACTTCACTAAACGACTCAACTTTTGATGCTGATTTCACTGAAATGCTTCTTTCAGTCAGATATTCACATCGGAAGGCCAAAATCTCAACTTCACCAAACCACCCAACTTTCGATCCAGGATCTACCCAAAGGCTAATTTCAGTGAGATAAGCACTTCAGAAGACAAAAATCTAAACTTCACCAAACCACTCAACTTTCGATGCTGGGATCACTGAAGTGATTATTTCTGTGAGATAAGCACTTCAGAAGGCCAAAATGTCAACTTCACAAATCCAGCCAACTTTCGATACTGGATTTACCCAAATGCTTATTTCAGTGAGATAAGCACTTCAGAAGACCAAAATCTAAACTTCACCAAACCACCCAACTTTCAATGCTGGGTTCACTGAAGTGCTTATTGCAGTGAGATAAGCACTTCAGAAGACCAAAATCTAAACTTCACCAAAACACCCAACTTTCAATGCTGGGTTCACTGAAGTGCTAATTTCAGTGAGATAAGCACTTCAGAAGATCAAAATCTAAACATCTCAATACCACTCAACTTTCGATGCTGTGTTCACTGAGGTGCTTATTTCAGTGAGATAAGTACTTCAGAAGACCAAAATCTAAACTTCACCAAACCACCCAACTTTCAATGCTGGGTTCACTGAAGTGCTTATTTCAGTGAGATAAGTACTTCAGAAGACCAAAATCTAAACTTCACCAAACCACCCAACTTTCAATGCTGGGTTCACTAAAGTGCTTATTTCAGTGAGATAAGCACTTCAGAAGACCAAAATCTAAACTTCACCAAACCACCCAACTTTCAATGCTGGGTTCACTGAAGTGCTTATTTCAGTGAGATAAGCACTTCAGAAGACCAAAATCTAACCTTCACCAAACCACTCAACTTTCAATGCTGGGTTCACTGAAGTGCTGATTTCAGTGAGATAAGCACTTCAGAAGACCAAAATCTAAACATCTCAAAACCACTCAAATTTCGATGCTGTGTTCACTGAAGCGCTTATTACAGTGAGATAAGCACTTCACTTCGCCAAAATCCCAACCTCACCAAACGACTCAACTTTTGATGCTGGTTCCACTGAATTGCTTATTTCAGTGAGATAAGCACTTCAGAAGGCCAAAATCTAAACATCACTAAATGACACAACTTTTGTTACTGATTTCACTGAAATGCTTCTTTCAGTCAGATAAGCACATCAGAAGGCCAAAATCTCAACTTCACCAAACCACCCAACTTTCGATGCTGGGATCACTGAAGTGCTTATGTCAGTGAGATAAGCACTTCAGAAGACCAAAATCTAAACTTCACCAAACCACCCAACTTTCAATGCTGGGTTCACTGAAATGCTTCTTTCAGTCAGATAAGCACTTCAGAAGAACAAAATCTCAACATCTCAAAACCACTCAACTTTCAATGCTGGGTTCACTGAAGTGCTGATTTCAGTGAGATAAGCACTTCAGAAAACCAAAATCTCAACATCACCAAACCACTCAAATTTCGATGCTGGGTTCACATGAAGTGCTTATTTCAGTGAGATAAGCACTTCAGAAGACCAAAATCTCAACTTCACCAAACCACCCAACTTTCGATCCAGGATATACCCAAAGGCTAATTTCAGTGAGATAAGCACTTCAGAAGACAAAAATCTAAACTTCACAAAACCACTCAACTTTCGATGCTGGGATCACTGAAGTGATTATTTCAGTGAGATAAGCACTTCAGAAGAGCAAAAACTCAACTTCACAAAACCACTCAAATTTCGATGCTGGGCTCACTGCAGTGCTTATTTCAGTGAGATAAGCACTTCAGAATGCCAAAATCCCAACCTCACCAAACGACTCAACTTTTGATACTGGTTTCACTGAAATGCTTCTTTCAGTCAGATAAGCACTTCAGAAGGCCAAAATCTCAACTTCACAAAACCAGCCAACTTTCGATACTGGATTTACCCAAATGCTTATTTCAGAGAGATAAGCACTTCAGAAGACCAAAATCTAAACTTCACCAAACCACCCAACTTTCAATGCTGGGCTCACTGAAGTGCTTATTGCTTTGAGATAAGCACTTCAGAAGACCAAAATCTAAACTTCACCAAAACACCCAACTTTCAATGCTGCGTTCACTGAAGTGCTAATTTCAGTGAGATAAGCACTTCAGAAGACCAAAATCTAAACTTCACCAAACCACCCAACTTTCAATGCTGGGTTCACTGAAGTGCTTATTTCAGTGAGATAAGCACTTCAGAAGACCAAAATCTCAACATCACAAAACCACTCAAATTTCGATTATGGGTTCACTGAAGTGCTTATTTCATTGAGATAAGCACTTCACTTCGCCAAAATCCCAACCTCACCAAACGACTCAACTTTTGATGCTGGTTCCACTGAATTGCTTATTTCAGTGAGATAAGCACTTCAGAAGGCCAAAATCTAAACATCACTAATCGACTCAACTTTTGATGCTGATTTCACTGAAATGCTTCTTTCAGTCAGATAAGCACATCAGAAGGCCAAAATCTCAACTTCACCAAACCACCCAACTTTCGATCCAGGATTTACACAAATGCTTATTTCAGTTTGATAAGCACTTCAGAAGACTAAAATCTTAACTTCACCAAACCACTCAACTTTCGATGCTGGGATCACTGAAGTGCTTATTTCAGTGAGATAAGCACTTCAGAAGAACAAAATCACAACATCTCAAAACCACTCAACTTTCGATGCTGGGTTCACTGAAGTGCTTATTTCAGTGAGATAAGCACTTCAGAAGACCAAAATCTCAACATCACCAAACCACTCAAATTTCGATGCTGGGTTCACTGAAGTGCTTATTTCAGTGAGATAAGCACTTCAGAAGACCAAAATCTCAACTTCACCAAACCACCCAACTTTCAATGCTGGGTTCACTGAAGTGCTTATTTCAGTGAGATAAGTACTTCAATACGACAAAATCCCAACCTCACCAAGCGACTCAACTTTTGATCCTGGTTCCACTGAATTGCTTATTTCAGTGAGATAAGCACTTCAGAAGGCCAAAATCTAAACTTCACTAAACGACTCAACTTTTGATGCTGATTTCACTGAAATGCTTCTTTCAGTCAGATATTCACATCGGAAGGCCAAAATCTCAACTTCACCAAACCACCCAACTTTCGATCCAGGATCTACCCAAAGGCTAATTTCAGTGAGATAAGCACTTCAGAAGACAAAAATCTAAACTTCACCAAACCACTCAACTTTCGATGCTGGGATCACTGAAGTGATTATTTCTGTGAGATAAGCACTTCAGAAGGCCAAAATGTCAACTTCACAAATCCAGCCAACTTTCGATACTGGATTTACCCAAATGCTTATTTCAGTGAGATAAGCACTTCAGAAGACCAAAATCTAAACTTCACCAAACCACCCAACTTTCAATGCTGGGTTCACTGAAGTGCTTATTGCAGTGAGATAAGCACTTCAGAAGACCAAAATCTAAACTTCACCAAAACAACCAACTTTCAATGCTGGGTTCACTGAAGTGCTAATTTCAGTGAGATAAGCACTTCAGAAGATCAAAATCTAAACATCTCAATACCACTCAACTTTCGATGCTGTGTTCACTGAAGTGCTTATTTCAGTGAGATAAGTACTTCAGAAGACCAAAATCTAAACTTCACCAAACCACCCAACTTTCAATGCTGGGTTCACTGAAGTGCTTATTTCAGTGAGATAAGTACTTCAGAAGACCAAAATCTAAACTTCACCAAACCACCCAACTTTCAATGCTGGGTTCACTAAAGTGCTTATTTCAGTGAGATAAGCACTTCAGAAGACCAAAATCTAAACTTCACCAAACCACCCAACTTTCAATGCTGGGTTCACTGAAGTGCTTATTTCAGTGAGATAAGCACTTCAGAAGACCAAAATCTAACCTTCACCAAACCACTCAACTTTCAATGCTAGGTTCACTGAAGTGCTGATTTCAGTGAGATAAGCACTTCAGAAGACCAAAATCTAAACATCTCAAAACCACTCAAATTTCGATGCTGTGTTCACTGAAGCGCTTATTACAGTGAGATAAGCACTTCACTTCGCCAAAATCTAAACATCACTAAATGACTCAACTTTTGTTACTGATTTCACTGAAATGCTTCTTTCAGTCAGATAAGCACATCAGAAGGCCAAAATCTCAACTTCACCAAACCACCCAACTTTCGATGCTGGGATCACTGAAGTGCTTATGTCAGTGAGATAAGCACTTCAGAAGACCAAAATCTAAACTTCACCTAACCACCCAACTTTCAATGCTGGGTTCACTGAAATGCTTCTTTCAGTCAGATAAGCACTTCAGAAGAACAAAATCTCAACATCTCAAAACCACTCAACTTTCGATGATGGGTTCACTGAAGTGCTTATTTCAGTGAGATAAGCACTTCAGAAGACCAAAATCTCAACATCACCAAACCACTCAAATTTCGATGCTGGGTTCACTGAAGTGCTTATTTCAGTGAGATAAGCACTTCAGAAGACCAAAATCTCAACTTCACCAAACCACCCAACTTTCAATGCTGGGTTCACTGAAGTGCTTATTTCAGTGAGATAAGCACTTCACATCGCCAAAATCCCAACCTCACCAAACGACTCAACTTTTGATACTGATTTCACTGAAATACTTCTTTCAGTCAGATAAGCACATCAGAAGGCCAAAATCTCAACTTCACCAAACCACCCAACTTTCGATCCAGGATTTACACAAATGCTTATTTCAGTGAGATAAGCACTTCAGAAGACTAAAATATAAACTTCACCAAACCACCCAACTTTCAATGCTGGGTTCACTGAAATGCTTCTTTCAGTCAGATAAGCACTTCAGAAGAACAAAATCTCAACATCTCATAACCACTCAACTTTCGATGCTGGGTTCACTGAAGTGCTTATTTCAGTGAGATAAGCACTTCAGAAGACCAAAATCTCAACATCACCAAACCACTCAAATTTCGATGCTGGGTTCACATGAACTGCTTATTTCAGTGAGATAAGCACTTCAGAAGACCAAAATCTCAACTTCACCAAACCACCCAACTTTCGATCCAGGATATACCCAAAGGCTAATTTCAGTGAGATAAGCACTTCAGAAGACAAAAATCTAAACTTCACCAAACCACTCAACTTTCGATGCTGGGATCACTGAAGTGCTTATTTCAGTGAGATAAGCACTTCAGAAGAGCAAAAACTCAACTTCACAAAACCACTCAACTTTCGATGCTGGGCTCACTGCAGTGCTTATTTCAGTGAGATAAGCACTTCAGAATGCCAAAATCCCAACCTCACCAAACGACTCAACTTTTGATACTGTTCTCACTGAAATGCTTCTTTCAGTCAGATAAGCAATTCAGAAGGCCAAAATCTCAACTTCATAAAACCAGCCAACTTTCGATACTGGATTTACCCAAATGCTTATTTCAGTGAAATAAGCACTTCAGAAGATCAAAATCTAAACATCTCAAAACCACTCAACTTTCGATGCTGGGTTCACTGAAGTGCTTATTTCAGTGAGATAAGCACTTCAGAAGACCATAATCTAATCTTCACCAAACCACCCAAATTTCAATGCTGGGTTCACTGAAGTGCTTATTTCAGTGAGATAAGCACTTCAGAAGACCAAAATCTCAACAACACAAAACCACTCAAATTTCGATGCTGGGTTCACTGAAGTGCTTATTTCATTGAGATAAGCACTTCACTTCGCCAAAATCCCAACCTCACCAAACGACTCAACTTTTGATGCTGCTTCCTCTGAATTGCTTATTTCAGTGAGATAAGCACTTCAGAAGGCCAAAATCTAAACATCACTAATCGACTCAACTTTTGATGCTGATTTCACTGAAATGCTTCTTTCAGTCAGATAAGCACATCAGAAGGCCAAAATCTCAACTTCACCAAACCACCCAACTTTCGATCCAGGATTTACACAAATGCTTATTTCAGTGAGATATGCACTTCAGAAGACTAAAATGTTAACTTCACCAAACCACTCAACTTTCGATGCTGGGATCACTGAAGTGCT
The DNA here is from genome assembly GCF_030684315.1 of Stegostoma tigrinum. Taxonomy (NCBI): domain Eukaryota; kingdom Metazoa; phylum Chordata; class Chondrichthyes; order Orectolobiformes; family Stegostomatidae; genus Stegostoma; species Stegostoma tigrinum. The sequence continues at coordinate 1,222,927 of NW_026728053.1, forward strand.
TATTTCAGTGAGATAAGCACTTTAGAAGAACAAAATCTCAACATCTCAAAACCACTCAACTTTCGATGCTGGGTGCACTGAAGAGCTTATTTCAGTGAGATAAGCACTTCAGAAGACCAAAATCTCAACATCACCAAACCACTCAAATTTCGATGCTGGGTTCACTGAAGTGCTTATTTCAGTGAGATAAGCACTTCAGAAGACCAAAATCTCAACTTCACCAAACCACCCAACTTTCAATGCTGGGTTCACTGAAGTGCTTATTTCAGTGAGATAAGTACTTCAATACGACAAAATCCCAACCTCACCAAGCGACTCAACTTTTGATCCTGGTTCCACTGAATTGCTTATTTCAGTGAGATAAGCACTTCAGAAGGCCAAAATCTAAACTTCACTAAACGACTCAACTTTTGATGCTGGTTTCACTGAAATGCTTCTTTCAGTCAGATATTCACATCAGAAGGCCAAAATCTCAACTTCACCAAACCACCCAACTTTCGATCCAGGATCTACCCAAAGGCTAATTTCAGTGAGATAAGCACTTCAGAAGACAAAAATCTAAACATCACCAAACCACTCAACTTTCGATGCTGGGATCACTGAAGTGATTATTTCTGTGAGATAAGCACTTCAGAAGGCCAAAATCTCAACTTCACAAAACCAGCCAACTTTCGATACTGGATTTACCCAAATGCTTATTTCAGTGAGATAAGCACTTCAGAAGACCAAAATCTAAACTTCACCAAACCACCCAACTTTCAATGCTGGGTTCACTGAAGTGCTTATTGCAGTGAGATAAGCACTTCAGAAGACCAAAATCTAAACTTCACCAAAACACCCAACTTTCAATGCTGGGTTCACTGAAGTGCTAATTTCAGTGAGATAAGCACTTCAGAAGATCAAAATCTAAACACCTCAATACCACTCAACTTTCGATGCTGTGTTCACTGAAGTGCTTATTTCAGTGAGATAAGCACTTCAGAAGACCAAAATTTAAACTTCACCAAACCACCCAACTTTCAATGCTGGGTTCACTGAAGTGCTTATTTCAGTGAGATAAGTACTTCAGAAGACCAAAATCTAAACTTCACCAAACCACCCAACTTTCAATGCTGGGTTCACTAAAGTGCTTATTTCAGTGAGATAAGCACTTCAGAAGACCAAAATCTAAACTTCACCAAACCACCGAACTTTCAATGCTGGGTTCACTGAAGTGCTTATTTCAGTGAGATAAGCACTTCAGAAGACCAAAATCTAACCTTCACCAAACCACTCAACTTTCAATGCTGGGTTCACTGAAGTGCTGATTTCAGTGAGATAAGCACTTCAGAAGACCAAAATCTAAACATCTCAAAACCACTCAAATTTCGATGCTGTGTTCAACTGAAGCGCTTATTACAGTGAGATAAGGACTTCACTTCGCCAAAATCCCAACCTCACCAAACGACTCAACTTTTGATGCTGGTTCCACTGAATTGCTTATTTCAGTGAGATAAGCACTTCAGAAGGCCAAAATCTAAACATCACTAAATGACTCAACTTTTGTTACTGATTTCACTGAAATGCTTCTTTCAGTCAGATAAGCACATCAGAAGGCCAAAATCTCAACTTCACCAAACCACCCAACTTTCGATGCTGGGATCACTGAAGTGCTTATTTCAGGGAGATAAGCACTTCAGAAGACCAAAATCTAAACTTCACCAAACCACCCAACTTTCAATGCTGGGTTCACTGAAATGCTTCTTTCAGTCAGATAAGCACTTCAGAAGAACAAAATCTCAACATCTCAAAACCACTCAACTTTCGATGATGGGTTCACTGAAGTGCTTATTTCAGTGAGATAAGCACTTCAGAAGAACAAAATCTCAACATCACCAAACCACTCAAATTTCGATGCTGGGTTCACTGAAGTGCTTATTTCAGTGAGATAAGCACTTCAGAAGACCAAAATCTCAACTTCACCAAACCACCCAACTTTCAATGCTGGGTTCACTGAAGTGCTTATTTCAGTGAGATAAGCACTTCACTTCGCCAAAATCCCAACCTCACCAAACGACTCAACTTTTGATACTGATTTCACTGAAATGCTTCTTTCAGTCAGATAAGCACATCAGAAGGCCAAAATCTCAACTTCACCAAACCACCCAACTTTCGATCCAGGATTTACACAAATGCTTATTTCAGTGAGATAAGCACTTCAGAAGACTAAAATATAAACTTCACCAAACCACCCAACTTTCAATGCTGGGTTCACTGAAATGCTTCTTTCAGTCAGATAAGCACTTCAGAAGAACAAAATCTCAACATCTCAAAACCACTCAACTTTCGATGCTGGGTTCACTGAAGTGCTTATTTCAGTGAGATAAGCACTTCAGAAGACCAAAATCTCAACATCACCAAACCACTCAAATTTCGATGCTGGGTTCACATGAAGTGCTTATTTCAGTGAGATAAGCACTTCAGAAGACCAAAATCTCAACTTCACCAAACCACCCAACTTTCGATCCAGGATATACCCAAAGGCTAATTTCAGTGAGATAAGCACTTCAGAAGAGCAAAAACTCAACTTCACAAAACCACTCAAATTTCGATGCTGGGCTCACTGCAGTGCTTATTTCAGTGAGATAAGCACTTCAGAATGCCAAAATCCCAACCTCACCAAACGACTCAACTTTTGATACTGGTTTCACTGAAATGTTCTTTCAGTCAGATAAGCACTTCAGAAGGCCAAAATCTCAACTTCACAAAACCAGCCAACTTTCGATACTGGATTTACCCAAATGCTTATTACAGAGAGATAAGCACTTCAGAAGACCAAAATCTAAACTTCACCAAACCACCCAACTTTCAATGCTGGGCTCACTGAAGTGCTTATTGCAGTGAGATAAGCACTTCAGAAGACCAAAATCTAAACTTCACCAAAACACCCAACTTTCAATGCTGCGTTCACTGAAGTGCTAATTTCAGTGAGATAAGCACTTCAGAAGATCAAAATCTAAACATCTCAAAACCACTCAACTTTCGATTCTGTGTTCACTGAAGTGCTTATTTCAGTGAGATAAGCACTTCAGAAGACCAAAATCTAAACTTCACCAAACCACCCAACTTTCAATGCTGGGTTCACTGAAGTGCTTATTTCAGTGAGATAAGCACTTCAGAAGACCAAAATCTCAACATCACAAAACCACTCAAATTTTGTTGCTGGGTTCACTGAAGTGCTTATTTCATTGAGATAAGCACTTCACTTCGCCAAAATCCCAACCTCACCAAACGACTCAACTTTTGATGCTGGTTCCACTGAATTGCTTATTTCAGTGAGATAAGCACTTCAGAAGGCCAAAATCTAAACATCACTAATCGACTCAACTTTTGATGCTGATTTCACTGAAATGCTTCTTTCAGTCAGATAAGCACATCAGAAGGCCAAAATCTCAACTTCACCAAACCACCCAACTTTCGATCCAGGATTTACACAAATGCTTATTTCAGTTTGATAAGCACTTCAGAAGACTAAAATCTTAACTTCACCAAACCACTCAACTTTCGATGCTGGGATCACTGAAGTGCTTATTTCAGTGAGATAAGCACTTCAGAAGCACAAAATCACAACATCTCAAAACCACTCAACTTTCGATGCTGGGTTCACTGAAGTGCTTATTTCAGTGAGATAAGCACTTCAGAAGACCAAAATCTCAACATCACCAAACCACTCAATTTTCGATGCTGGGTTCACTGAAGTGCTTATTTCAGTGAGATAAGCACTTCAGAAGACCAAAATCTCAACTTCACCAAACCACCCAACTTTCAATGCTGGGTTCACTGAAGTGCTTATTTCAGTGAGATAAGTACTTCAATACGACAAAATCCCAACCTCACCAAGCGACTCAACTTTTGATCCTGGTTCCACTGAATTGCTTATTTCAGTGAGATAAGCACTTCAGAAGGCCAAAATCTAAACTTCACTAAACGACTCAACTTATGATGCTGATTTCACTGAAATGCTTCTTTCAGTCAGATATTCACATCGGAAGGCCAAAATCTCAACTTCACCAAACCACCCAACTTTCGATCCAGGATCTACCCAAAGGCTAATTTCAGTGAGATAAGCACTTCAGAAGACAAAAATCTAAACTTCACCAAACCACTCAACTTTCGATGCTGGGATCACTGAAGTGATTATTTCTGTGAGATAAGCACTTCAGAAGGCCAAAATGTCAACTTCACAAATCCAGCCAACTTTCGATACTGGATTTACCCAAATGCTTATTTCAGTGAGATAAGCACTTCAGAAGACCAAAATCTAAACTTCACCAAACCACCCAACTTTCAATGCTGGGTTCACTGAAGTGCTTATTGCAGTGAGATAAGCACTTCAGAAGACCAAAATCTAAACTTCACCAAAACACCCAACTTTCAATGCTGGGTTCACTGAAGTGCTAATTTCAGTGAGATAAGCACTTCAGAAGATCAAAATCTAAACATCTCAATACCAAAATGTTGACATGAAGTTAACATTTTAGTCTTCTGAAGTGCATATCTCACTGCAATAAGCATTTGTGTAAATCCTGGATCGAAAGTTGGGTGGTTTGGTGATGTTGAGATTTTGTTCTTCTGAAGTACTTATCTCACTGAAATAAGCACTTCAGTGAACACAGCATCGAAAGTTGAGTGGTATTGAGATGTTTAGATTTTGATCTTCTGAAGTGCTTATCTCACTGAAATTAGCACTTCAGTGAACCCAGCATTGAAAGTTGGGTGTTTTGGTGAAGTTTAGATTTTGGTCTTCTGAAGTGCTTATCTCACTGCAATAAGCACTTCAGTGAACCCAGCATCGAAATTTGAGTGGTTTGGTGATGTTGAGATTTTGGTCTTCTGAAGTGCTTATCTCACTGAAATAAGCTCTTCAGTGCACCCAGCATCGAAAGTTGAGTGGTTTTGAGATGTTGAGATTTTGTTCTTCTAAAGTGCTTATCTCACTGAAATAAGCACTTCAGTGATCCCAGCATCGAAAGTTGAGTGGTTTGGTGAAGTTAACATTTTAGTCTTCTGAAGTGCATATCTCACTGAAATAAGCATTTGTGTAAATCCTGGATCGAAAGTTGGGTGGTTTGGTGAAGTTGAGATTTTGGCCTTCTGATGTGCTTATCTGACTGAAAGAAGCATTTCAGTGAAATCAGCATCAAAAGTTGAGTCGATTAGTGATGTTTAGATTTTGGCCTTCTGAAGTGCTTATCTCACTGAAATAAGCAATTCAGAGGAAGCAGCATCAAAAGTTGAGTCGTTTGGTGAGGTTGGGATTTTGGCGAAGTGAAGTGCTTATCTCAATGAAATAAGCACTTCAGTGAACCCAGCATCGAAATTTGAGTGGTTTTGTGTTGTTGAGATTTTGGTCTTCTGAAGTGCTTATCTCACTGAAATAAGCACTTCAGTGAACCCAGCATTGAAATTTGGGTGGTTTGGTGAAGATTAGATTATGGTCTTCTGAAGTGCTTATCTCACTGAAATAAGCACTTCAGTGAACCCAGCATCGAAAGTTGAGTGGTTTTGAGATGTTTAGATTTTGATCTTCTGAAGTGCTTATTTCACTGAAATAAGCATTTGGGTAAATCCAGTATCGAAAGTTGGCTGGTTTTATGAAGTTGAGATTTTGGCCTTCTGAATTGCTTATCTGACTGAAAGAAGCATTTCAGTGAGAACAGTATCAAAAGTTGAGTCGTTTGGTGAGGTTGGGATTTTGGCATTCTGAAGTGCTTATCTCACTGAAATAAGCACTGCAGTGAGCCCAGCATCGAAAGTTGAGTGGTTTTGTGAAGTTGAGTTTTTGCTCTTCTGAAGTGCTTATCTCACTGAAATAAGCACTTCAGTGATCCCAGCATCGAAAGTTGAGTGGTTTGGTGAAGTTTGGATTTTTGTCTTCTGAAGTGCTTATCTCACTGAAATTAGCCTTTGGGTATATCCTGGATCGAAAGTTGGGTGGTTTGGTGAAGTTGAGATTTTGGTCTTCTGAAGTGCTTATCTCACTGAAATAAGCAGTTCATGTGAACCCAGCATCGAAATTTGAGTGGTTTGGTGATGTTGAGATTTTGGTCTTCTGAAGTGCTTATCTCACTGAAATAAGCACTTCAGTGAATCCAGCATCGAAAGTTGAGTGGTTATGAGATGTTGAGATTTTGTTCTTCTGAAGTGCTTATCTGACTGAAAGAAGCATTTCAGTGAACCCAGCATTGAAAGTTGGGTTGTTTGGTGAAGTTTATATTTTAGTCTTCTGAAGTGCTTATCTCACTGAAATAAGCATTTGTGTAAATCCTGGATCGAAAGTTGGGTGGTTTGGTGAAGTTGAGATTTTGGCCTTCTGATGTGCTTATCTGACTGAAAGAAGCATTTCAGTGAAATAAGTATCAAAAGTTGAGTCGTTTGGTGAGGTTGGGATTTTGGCGATGTGAAGTGCTTATCTCACTGAAATAAGCACTTCAGTGAACCCAGCATTGAAAGTTGGGTGGTTTGGTGAAGTTGAGATTTTGGTCTTCTGAAGTGCTTATCTCACTGAAATAAGCACTTCAGTGAACCCAGCATCGAAATTTGAGTGGTTTGGTGATGTTGAGATTTTGGTCTTCTGAAGTGCTTATCTCACTGAAATAAGCACTTCAGTGAACCCATCATCGAAAGTTGAGTGGTTTTGAGATGTTGAGATTTTGTTCTTCTGAAGTGCTTATCTGACTGAAAGAAGCATTTCAGTGAACCCAGCATTGAAAGTTGGGTGGTTAGGTGAAGTTTAGATTTTGGTCTTCTGAAGTGCTTATCTCACTGACATAAGCACTTCAGTGATCCCAGCATCGAAAGTTGGGTGGTTTGGTGAAGTTGAGATTTTGGCCTTCTGATGTGCTTATCTGACTGAAAGAAGCATTTCAGTGAAATCAGTAACAAAAGTTGAGTCATTTAGTGATGTTTAGATTTTGGCCTTCTGAAGTGCTTATCTCACTGAAATAAGCAATTCAGTGGAACCAGCATCAAAAGTTGAGTCGTTTGGTGAGGTTGGGATTTTGGCGAAGTGAAGTGCTTATCTCACTGTAATAAGCGCTTCAGTGAACACAGCATCGAAATTTGAGTGGTTTTGAGATGTTTAGATTTTGGTCTTCTGAAGTGCTTATCTCACTGAAATCAGCACTTCAGTGAACCCAGCATTGAAAGTTGAGTGGTTTGGTGAAGGTTAGATTTTGGTCTTCTGAAGTGCTTATCTCACTGAAATAAGCACTTCAGTGAACCCAGCATTGAAAGTTGGGTGGTTAGGTGAAGTTTAGATTTTGGTCTTCTGAAGTGCTTATCTCACTGAAATAAGCACTTTAGTGAACCCAGCATTGAAAGTTGGGTGGTTTGGTGAAGTTTAGATTTTGGTCTTCTGAAGTACTTATCTCACTGAAATAAGCACTTCAGTGAACCCAGCATTGAAAGTTGGGTGGTTTGGTGAAGTTTAGATTTTGGTCTTCTGAAGTACTTATCTCACTGAAATAAGCACTTCAGTGAACACAGCATCGAAAGTTGAGTGGTATTGAGATGTTTAGATTTTGATCTTCTGAAGTGCTTATCTCACTGAAATTAGCACTTCAGTGAACCCAGCATTGAAAGTTGGTTGTTTTGGTGAAGTTTAGATTTTGGTCTTCTGAAGTGCTTATCTCACTGCAATAAGCACTTCAGTGAACCCAGCATTGAAAGTTGGGTGGTTTGGTGAAGTTTAGATTTTGGTCTTCTGAAGTGCTTATCTCACTGAAATAAGCATTTGGGTAAATCCAGTATCGAAAGTTGGCTGGATTTGTGAAGTTGACATTTTGGCCTTCTGAAGTGCTTATCTCACAGAAATAATCACTTCAGTGATCCCAGCATCGAAAGTTGAGTGGTTTGGTGAAGTTTAGATTTTTGTCTTCTGAAGTGCTTATCTCACTGAAATTAGCCTTTGGGTAGATCCTGGATCGAAAGTTGGGTGGTTTGGTGAAGTTGAGATTTTGGCCTTCCGATGTGAATATCTGACTGAAAGAAGCATTTCAGTGAAATCAGCATCAAAAGTTGAGTCGTTTAGTGAAGTTTAGATTTTGGCCTTCTGAAGTGCTTATCTCACTGAAATAAGCAATTCAGTGGAACCAGGATCAAAAGTTGAGTCGCTTGGTGAGGTTGGGATTTTGTCGTATTGAAGTACTTATCTCACTGAAATAAGCACTTCAGTGAACCCAGCATTGAAAGTTGGGTGGTTTGGTGAAGTTGAGATTTTGGTCTTCTGAAGTGCTTATCTCACTGAAATAAGCACTTCAGTGAACCCAGCATCGAAATTTGAGTGGTTTGGTGATGTTGAGATTTTGGTCTTCTGAAGTGCTTATCTCACTGAAATAAGCACTTCAGTGAACCCAGCATCGAAAGTTGAGTGGTTTTGAGATGTTGTGATTTTGTTCTTCTGAAGTGCTTATCTCACTGAAATAAGCACTTCAGTGATCCCAGCATCGAAAGTTGAGTGGTTTGGTGAAGTTAAGATTTTAGTCTTCTGAAGTGCTTATCAAACTGAAATAAGCATTTGTGTAAATCCTGGATCGAAAGTTGGGTGGTTTGGTGAAGTTGAGATTTTGGCCTTCTGATGTGCTTATCTGACTGAAAGAAGCATTTCAGTGAAATCAGCATCAAAAGTTGAGTCGATTAGTGATGTTTAGATTTTGGCCTTCTGAAGTGCTTATCTCACTGAAATAAGCAATTCAGTGGAACCAGCATCAAAAGTTGAGTCGTTTGGTGAGGTTGGGATTTTGGCGAAGTGAAGTGCTTATCTCAATGAAATAAGCACTTCAGTGAACCCATAATCGAAATTTGAGTGGTTTTGTGATGTTGAGATTTTGGTCTTCTGAAGTGCTTATCTCACTGAAATAAGCACTTCAGTGAACCCAGCATTGAAAGTTGGGTGGTTTGGTGAAGTTTAGATTTTGGTCTTCTGAAGTGCTTATCTCACTGAAATTAGCACTTCAGTGAACGCAGCATTGAAAGTTGGGTGTTTTGGTGAAGTTTAGATTTTGGTCTTCTGAAGTGCTTATCTCACTGCAATAAGCACTTCAGTGAGCCCAGCATTGAAAGTTGGGTGGTTTGGTGAAGTTTAGATTTTGGTCTTCTGAAGTGCTTATCTCTCTGAAATAAGCATTTGGGTAAATCCAGTATCGAAAGTTGGCTGGTTTTGTGAAGTTGAGATTTTGGCCTTCTGAAGTGCTTATCTGACTGAAAGAAGCATTTCAGTGAAACCAGTATCAAAAGTTGAGTCGTTTGGTGAGGTTGGGATTTTGGCATTCTGAAGTGCTTATCTCACTGAAATAAGCACTGCAGTGAGCCCAGCATCGAAATTTGAGTGGTTTTGTGAAGTTGAGTTTTTGCTCTTCTGAAGTGCTTATCTCACTGAAATAATCACTTCAGTGATCCCAGCATCGAAAGTTGAGTGGTTTTGTGAAGTTTAGATTTTTGTCTTCTGAAGTGCTTATCTCACTGAAATTAGCCTTTGGGTATATCCTGGATCGAAAGTTGGGTGGTTTGGTGAAGTTGAGATTTTGGTCTTCTGAAGTGCTTATCTCACTGAAATAAGCACTTCATGTGAACCCAGCATCGAAATTTGAGTGGTTTGGTGATGTTGAGATTTTGGTTTTCTGAAGTGCTTATCTCACTGAAATAAGCACTTCAGTGAACCCAGCATTGAAAGTTGAGTGGTTTTGAGATGTTGAGATTTTGTTCTTCTGAAGTGCTTATCTGACTGAAAGAAGCATTTCAGTGAACCCAGCATTGAAAGTTGGGTGGTTTGGTGAAGTTTAGATTTTGGTCTTCTGAAGTGCTTATCTCACTGACATAAGCACTTCAGTGATCCCAGCATCGAAAGTTGGGTGGTTTGGTGAAGTTGAGATTTTGGCCTTCTGATGTGCTTATCTGACTGAAAGAAGCATTTCAGTGAAATCAGTAACAAAAGTTGTGTCATTTAGTGATGTTTAGATTTTGGCCTTCTGAAGTGCTTATCTCACTGAAATAAGCAATTCAGTGGAACCAGCATCAAAAGTTGAGTCGTTTGGTGAGGTTGGGATTTTGGCGAAGTGAAGTGCTTATCTCACTGTAATAAGCGCTTCAGTGAACACAGCATCGAAATTTGAGTGGTTTTGAGATGTTTAGATTTTGGTCTTCTGAAGTGCTTATCTCACTGAAATCAGCACTTCAGTGAACCCAGCATTGAAAGTTGAGTGGTTTGGTGAAGGTTAGATTTTGGTCTTCTGAAGTGCTTATCTCACTGAAATAAGCACTTCAGTGAACCCAGCATTGAAAGTTGGGTGGTTTGGTGAAGTTTAGATTTTGGTCTTCTGAAGTGCTTATCTCACTGAAATAAGCACTTTAGTGAACCCAGCATTGAAAGTTGGGTGGTTTGGTGAAGTTTAGATTTTGGTCTTCTGAAGTACTTATCTCACTGAAATAAGCACTTCAGTGAACCCAGCATTGAAAGTTGGGTGGTTTGGTGAAGTTTAGATTTTGGTCTTCTGAAGTACTTATCTCACTGAAATAAGCACCTCAGTGAACACAGCATCGAAAGTTGAGTGGTATTGAGATGTTTAGATTTTGATCTTCTGAAGTGCTTATCTCACTGAAATTAGCACTTCAGTGAACCCAGCATTGAAAGTTGGGTGTTTTGGTGAAGTTTAGATTTTGGTCTTCTGAAGTGCTTATCTCACTGCAATAAGCACTTCAGTGAACCCAGCATTGAAAGTTGGGTGGTTTGGTGAAGTTTAGATTTTGGTCTTCTGAAGTGCTTATCTCACTGAAATAAGCATTTGGGTAAATCCAGTATCGAAAGTTGGCTGGATTTGTGAAGTTGACATTTTGGCCTTCTGAAGTGCTTATCTCACAGAAATAATCACTTAAGTGATCCCAGCATCGAAAGTTGAGTGGTTTGGTGAAGTTTAGATTTTTGTCTTCTGAAGTGCTTATCTCACTGAAATTAGCCTTTGGGTAGATCCTGGATCGAAAGTTGGGTGGTTTGGTGAAGTTGAGATTTTGGCCTTCCGATGTGAATATCTGACTGAAAGAAGCATTTCAGTGAAATCAGCATCAAAAGTTGAGTCGTTTAGTGAAGTTTAGATTTTGGCCTTCTGAAGTGCTTATCTCACTGAAATAAGCAATTCAGTGGAACCAGGATCAAAAGTTGAGTCGCTTGGTGAGGTTGGGATTTTGTCGTATTGAAGTACTTATCTCACTGAAATAAGCACTTCAGTGAACCCAGCATTGAAAGTTGGGTGGTTTGGTGAAGTTGAGATTTTGGTCTTCTGAAGTGCTTATCTCACTGAAATAAGCACTTCAGTGAACCCAGCATCGAAATTTGAGTGGTTTGGTGATGTTGAGATTTTGGTCTTCTGAAGTGCTTATCTCACTGAAATAAGCACTTCAGTGAACCCAGCATCGAAAGTTGAGTGGTTTTGAGATGTTGTGATTTTGTTCTTCTGAAGTGCTTATCTCACTGAAATAAGCACTTCAGTGATCCCAGCATCGAAAGTTGAGTGGTTTGGTGAAGTTAAGATTTTAGTCTTCTGAAGTGCTTATCAAACTGAAATAAGCATTTGTGTAAATCCTGGATCGAAAGTTGGGTGGTTTGGTGAAGTTGAGATTTTGGCCTTCTGATGTGCTTATCTGACTGAAAGAAGCATTTCAGTGAAATCAGCATCAAAAGTTGAGTCGATTAGTGATGTTTAGATTTTGGCCTTCTGAAGTGCTTATCTCACGGAAATAAGCAATTCAGTGGAACCAGCATCAAAAGTTGAGTCGTTTGGTGAGGTTGGGATTTTGGCGAAGTGAAGTGCTTATCTCAATGAAATAAGCACTTCAGTGAACCCATAATCGAAATTTGAGTGGTTTTGTGATGTTGAGATTTTGGTCTTCTGAAGTGCTTATCTCACTGAAATAAGCACTTCAGTGAACCCAGCATTGAAAGTTGGGTGGTTTGGTGAAGTTTAGATTTTGGTCTTCTGAAGTGCTTATCTCACTGAAATAAGCACTTCAGTGAACACAGAATCGAAAGTTGAGTGGTTTTGAGATGTTTAGATTTTGATCTTCTGAAGTGCTTATCTCACTGAAATTAGCACTTCAGTGAACGCAGCATTGAAAGTTGGGTGTTTTGGTGAAGTTTAGATTTTGGTCTTCTGAAGTGCTTATCTCACTGCAATAAGCACTTCAGTGAGCCCAGCATTGAATGTTGGGTGGTTTGGTGAAGTTTAGATTTTGGTCTTCTGAAGTGCTTATCTCTCTGAAATAAGCAATTGGGTAAATCCAGTATCGAAAGTTGGCTGGTTTTGTGAAGTTGAGATTTTGGCCTTCTGAAGTGCTTATCTGACTGAAAGAAGCATTTCAGTGAAACCAGTATCAAAAGTTGAGTCGTTTGGTGAGGTTGGGATTTTGGCATTCTGAAGTGCTTATCTCACTGAAATAAGCACTGCAGTGAGCCCAGCATCGAAATTTGAGTGGTTTTGTGAAGTTGAGTTTTTGCTCTTCTGAAGTGCTTATCTCACTGAAATAATCACTTCAGTGATCCCAGCATCGAAAGTTGAGTGGTTTTGTGAAGTTTAGATTTTTGTCTTCTGAAGTGCTTATCTCACTGAAATTAGCCTTTGGGTATATCCTGGATCGAAAGTTGGGTGGTTTGGTGAAGTTGAGATTTTGGTCTTCTGAAGTGCTTATCTCACTGAAATAAGCACTTCATGTGAACCCAGCATCGAAATTTGAGTGGTTTGGTGATGTTGAGATTTTGGTCTTCTGAAGTGCTTATCTCACTGAAATAAGCACTTCAGTGAACCCAGCATCGAAAGTTGAGTGGTTTTGAGATGTTGAGATTTTGTTCTTCTGAAGTGCTTATCTGACTGAAAGAAGCATTTCAGTGAACCCAGCATTGAAAGTTGGGTGGTTTGGTGAAGTTTATATTTTAGTCTTCTGAAGTGCTTATCTCACTGAAATAAGCATTTGTGTAAATCCTGGATCGAAAGTTGGGTGGTTTGGTGAAGTTGAGATTTTGGCCTTCTGATGTGCTTATCTGACTGAAAGAAGCATTTCAGTGAAATCAGTATCAAAAGTTGAGTCGTTTGGTGAGGTTGGGATTTTGGCGAAGTGAAGTGCTTATCTCACTGAAATAAGCACTTCAGTGAACCCAGCATTGAAAGTTGGGTGGTTTGGTGAAGTTGAGATTTTGGTCTTCTGAAGTGCTTATCTCACTGAAATAAGCACTTCAGTGAACCCAGCATCGAAATTTGAGTGGTTTGGTGATGTTGAGATTTTGGTCTTCTGAAGTGCTTATCTCACTGAAATAAGCACTTCAGTGAACCCATCATCGAAAGTTGAGTGGTTTTGAGATGTTGAGATTTTGTTCTTCTGAAGTGCTTATCTGACTGAAAGAAGCATTTCAGTGAACCCAGCATTGAAAGTTGGGTGGTTTGGTGAAGTTTAGATTTTGGTCTTCTGAAGTGCTTATCTCACTGAAATAAGCACTTCAGTGATCCCAGCATCGAAAGTTGGGTGGTTTGGTGAAGTTGAGATTTTGGCCTTCTGATGTGCTTATCTGACTGAAAGAAGCATTTCAGTGAAATCAGTAACAAAAGTTGAGTCATTTAGTGATGTTTAGATTTTGGCCTTCTGAAGTGCTTATCTCACTGAAATAAGCAATTCAGTGGAACCAGCATCAAAAGTTGAGTCGTTTGGTGAGGTTGGGATTTTGGCGAAGTGAAGTGCTTATCTCACTGTAATAAGCGCTTCAGTTGAACACAGCATCGAAATTTGAGTGGTTTTGAGATGTTTAGATTTTGGTCTTCTGAAGTGCTTATCTCACTGAAATCAGCACTTCAGTGAACCCAGCATTGAAAGTTGAGTGGTTTGGTGAAGGTTAGATTTTGGTCTTCTGAAGTGCTTATCTCACTGAAATAAGCACTTCAGTGAACCCAGCATTGAAAGTTGGGTGGTTTGGTGAAGTTTAGATTTTGGTCTTCTGAAGTGCTTAT